>NC_041380.1:485285197-485314919 GCF_002162155.2 Triticum dicoccoides
ACTCTGCTGCTATATATATCCAACTCTTGTGCTTATTGGGTTACACCTCTTCCCACGAACCAAATAGTTTCTTAATGCCTAAGGCCTGGATCCTGTGAGTGATTTCCTCTTACCCTCCCTCTTTTTTGGCTCTCATCCTTATCTATCCACCTCTCTAATCTTTCATGTTGCCTTTACATTCTTGAAAAAGCTTCACTAGTTTTTATCTGCTCTGTCATATATTGCATATGCCTATCTATATACCACCGTATCACTGGCTCTAAATTCTGTGCGCCTGCTGCTTTGTGATCCAGGAGGGAGTTGCAACCGGCAGCCGCTGCTTACTTTGGCGAGTTGGAGGAGGCCCTTATCCATGGCACCTGCGCTGCCGGTATCGATCCTGTCATGATCGAAAGTGATGCCCACACCAAGTGTAAGAGACTATAACTGCCTTTCCGATCGATCTCTTCTCCCCCTTTCTCTGAACCTTAACCGCCTGCATGCGAGAAAGGCTTGCCCCCCTCTCCCTTCCCACAGCACACGGCATAGATAGATAGGCACACCACGCCCTGGCTTTTGCCTTGCCAAACACAGCCATGAGCCCTAACCACATGTAATTTGGGCAAGGTGCGGCAACAGCAAAAATGGTGTGATCCCGCGACCCCCCACGACTCGCCTCTCTCTCTCCTCTCTTTGCCTACATTTTCGCAACCTCTTGTGGGAGAGGGCGATTGACAAGGCCTTTAATTCCGTTTGTATGTATGCAGCAGCGGCAGTAGCAGCAGCGGCAGGATATCTCGCGGCTAGGCCCCCCACGCTGGAGATCTTCCCTTCTTGGCCAATGAGTCATCTACAGCAGCCATACAGTGTAAGCACTGCTTCTCTAGATCATTCGCAGGCTCCTACAGTTCCTTTCTGACCGCAGCAGCGGGGGGGAAAGTTGCTCTTGGTTAATTAACTGCTTGCATGCTAGCTCACTGTCTTCGTCTGCCTGCCGGCCTCCTCTTGTTTCTTGGATTAATTGCTTCACAGGGGAACTCGCAGTCAGTAGGGAGCACTGACTCCAGCTCCGCGCAGAACACAATGTCACAGGCCGAGTTGGTGTCCCCAGTGAGCATGAGGACCGACTCTGGGCAGCAGCAGCAGGACCAGCAGGAGGCGTTGATGGTGACCATTGATGATTACAACTACAGTCAAGGACTTGGGGCTGCACCAGCCACTGCACCAAGCTTTCAGCAACATGCAGGAGCCCAAGATAAGGTACGTAACAGTGTCAACGTTGATATATGCAATACTTTGTCGTCTTCATCATGGTTGTTTACGTTTTTGGACAAGTTCTTCGTTAAGCGTTTCAATGCATCCTCAAGCGGTTTGCTTTCAGAAGCATAAACTTCAGTCTGTGCTTTGAGCTTGAGCATCCTTTCAGTTCTAGATATGCCTTTGAATAGAAAAACCGAGTTCATGGTGGTCGTTGGGTGGGCACTGGGAAATGGCATATTTCTAGAAGCGCTGGAGAGTAGGCAATATCATATGGTCAAGGCTGGTCCAAGACAAAAAAAATAAGTCGCCAAAAAGATGATTGGCGACATCATAGTGATCTTATGTCCCTCCTTTTGATGGATAGAAGCAACATGATAACCACCTGAACTGTTTCTTGGAACATAAAACAACCACAATAGTAGTAGCACATTCTCTTTCAATAGTTCACAAAGATGAACTATTATAGACACTGCTACTGTTTTAAGAGAGAGACGTGCAGGTAAAAAAGCTCCTAGTGAATAGGTTATATTATAGGTGGGCAGCAACACCCTACAGGAATTTTAGCTCCAGGTGTCTTACTGTATAACTAGTTAACTACCTAGCATTGCACACTGTTCTAACTTCCAAGTCTACCACTCTGATGCAGAGAAAGCATGGATCCACAAGAAAAGATGGCAAGTTGGTAGATCCCAAGGTGAGATTCATTTGGTTTCAGTTTGTTGCTTGCATGGCCCTGCATTTCATTATTGTGCCATACTCTTCTTACTTTCACATCTATTATTTCTTAGACTGAAAGGCGATTGGCGCAGAACAGAGAAGCTGCGAGGAAGAGCAGGCTGAGAAAAAAGGTGCAAAACAGTTACGATCAGTGAAAAAATCACTGGATGAAAAAAAAACACATTCTCACAAAAACAGTTGCACTTATTTTGCAGGCTTATGTTCAGCAGTTAGAAACAGGCCGGATTAGGCTTCAGCAGATCGAGCAAGAGATTCAGAGAGGGCGCTCACAGGTTCCATTTCTCTAGAACCGCTAACAGTATTCACCACTATCGTTGCCATATGCTGTAACGCTTTTAATATATCGTTTCAGGGTCTGCTCACGGGAGGATGTAGCGCGCCCGGAGAGATGAGTTCCGGTAAGCATCTCATCCCTTGCAGCATTACAATTTACAAGCTTTACAACGTTATCACGTCAGGTTCAACAACTTCTTGATTTGCTATTACAGCCGCTGTGATGTTCGACATGGAGTACGCCCGATGGTTAGACGAAGACAACAAGTACATGGCGGAGATTCAGGGCGCTCTGCAGGCCCAGGTCCTCGACGCGAACCTCGGCACCATTGTCGAAGACTGCATGCGGCACCACGACGAGCTGTTCCACCTGAGGGCCGTGCTCGCCAGGTCCGACGTCTTCCACCTCATGACCGGCATGTGGGCGACGCAGTCCGAGCGGTGCTTCCTCTGGATGGCCGGCTTCCGGCCTTCTGAAATCCTCAAGGTCTAGCGCGAAGTTGTTACAAGAATGCACAGTAGTGCTTTTAATCTATCTGACCTTTGTTTGATGATTAAGGCAATGTTACATGCTGAGTCTTGCCTTTTCTTTTCATCAGATGCTGATACCTCAGCTTGATCCGTCGACGAAGCAGCAGCTGCTGGGGATGTGCAACCTGCAGCAGTCATCAGAGCAGGCCGAGGAGGCGCTCGAGCAGGGGCTAAAGCAGCTGCACCAGTCACTGGCCGACGCGGTGGGCGCTGGCCCTCTCAATGACGGTGCAGATGTTGCCAACTATACCGGTCTCATGGCTCTAGCTCTTGACAGGCTCAACAACCTTGAGAGCTTTTATCGTCAGGTCAGTATTTTTCTCTTCGTTGCAGTTCATGCACTCTGCCGTTAAAATCCCATGTTCTTGCATGATTAACCATTTGCTGAACTTACAAAGAGAAATACATTCCTTTGATTTTCTGAACAATAATTCAACAGAGCAAACTAAAATAGTTGGAACTGAAAACTGAATATGGGAAGTATATTTACCATTAAGCTGAATCACTTAATTTATTATTGTTGAAATTCTGGTCCTACAGAATGTTGTCTAGCTTTTCGGATAAATAGAAGGTACTCCCTCTGTTCCAGAATAGATGACTCAACTTTGTACTAAAGTTAATACAAAGTTGAGTCATCTACTCCCTCCGTTCGGAATTACTTGTCTCGAAAGTGGATGTATCTAGAACTAAAATACGTCTAGATACATCCATTTCTGCGACAAGTAATTCCGAACGGAGGGAGTATTTTGGAACGGAGGGAATACTAATGATATATAAGATGTGATTGTGCACCATGGTCAACTTTGTTTGAGCAACTGGCTAGATCATGCAGATAAACATCATTAGCACTTTTCAGATTGCATAATTAGTCTCTTATAAACTAGTATATTGACTGATGTTTGTGGACCAATATTTTGAGCAATTGGTTGAGTCTTGGACAAGGTTCTTTATTTATTATTACATATAAACCGAATGTCTTAAGAGACATAAACACCTATCACTTTCTTCATAAAGCCCAAGTAGGAATATCAGAATATGACGTTCACCTTCTTGCCTTGTATAAATTATTCCGTGTGTCCTACTCCCATTTCTGGCCACGTCTGTGCATCCACTCCGGCCCGACCTATCTTTGCTGGTTGTTCAACAGATGCACAAATATATATAGAACAGTTTGGATCATGCATGCCATATATGTTTGTTGCACTTGTAAAATCGCAAGGGTTCAGTCCATGAGTTGTAATAGAGAAAGAGACACAACAACCTAAACTTGAGCACTTAGAGATGAAGCAGAGGAGCCTTGAATTAAAGTAGGATCATGCTGCTCCACGAGATAGTAGAAAAATAAGTGGCGTTGTCTTTCTGTAGGTTCTCTTCTCCCCCCGTATCTGAATAAAAGGAGATCGAGACATCCAATTGCTCCACTTGAGATATCTAGGCCGGGGTTTGTGGATAAACTTTACTTTGGTGGAGTAGATATTTGGAGCAGTTTAGACATCCAAAGGCTTTAAAAAGAAACACGAAACTACCTTTATATATTCTTATTATAATCTGCGTTAAGATCCTACTACATAGCATAGATTGTAGATCACGGAGAGAAATGGCATCACACACCCTAGAGTTGTAGAATATGCAACCGGCAGGAAGCTTCCAACTAGCCCATGTCTCAAGCAGGAACATTGGCTTTGCATCATCTTTCATTGTCATCTGATGCTGCCGCCACCAATCATTGCATTCTGAAGTGTATTATCATGTAGATAGTGCAACAAACGTTAGATTTCCCGTAAGCCCGGTTGCCAGTTAACCCGTTTCACTGGCCTAATATCTCAACATGGCATTGCAAGTGAAGGCCGACAATCTGAGACAGCAGACCCTGCATCACATGCGGCGGATCCTCACCACCAGGCAGACGGCCCGGTGCTTCGTCTCCCTCGGAGAGTACCATCGCCGCCTCCGCGCCCTCAGCTCCATCTGGGCTTCACGCCCTCGCGAGTAAGACAAACACGACGATCTCGCTCAGCAACAGCATAATACTCAGAATCACATCTCACCCTCGGCGTACACTCTCTCAATTGCAGGAACTTCATGATGCCAGAGAATGTCAGCTCTACAGCAACAGAGTTCCAGTCCGTTCACCAGCAGCCTCAGCAAAACCAGTTCTCCGGCCTCTGAAGCATCGCACAAATTCCGCCAACAAAAAACGCGAGGAGGCTGCAGCATTGTTCCATCATCGTCGTTAAGATATTGGGAAAGGGGAATATCATATCACTAGCTAGGGAAAAGGAGCAGAAAGTAGGCCGGCCAAGGGCAAGAAACTAACTGGCCTGGCTCATCGCCTGTGATGTTCCTATGGCTCTTGAACTGCACCAAGGGAGGGGTTAGCACCTTTGCAGGAAATTTGGTGCAAAGCGTAGAGGGGGATTAGGAAAAGGCAAGGGCCGGTGTGAGGGACGTGGACGTGGGTTAAGTTTGTATGGTTATCAGTAGAGTAGGCCATTCCATTTGAGAAATGGGCGGAGGAATAAACAAGTAATCTGATCCGATCATTTGCCAAAACGACACGGTCAGATAAACCAGCCGTTACCTAATTTGTCCCCTCACTAAAATAAACCATTACCTGATTTGCGATGTTGCAACTTTTTCTTCCCGATATTGCAACTTGCGTTGAGGCCAGGACAAAATTATCCGGGGATTATGGTTATGCCTGAAAAATGAGCTGCTCCTTTTCTGTAAAGGTGCTAGAAAACATTGCTCAATAAGAACCCTTGGCCGTGCATGCCAGCTCTGTGCTGTGTCTCAGTGTCTGTATCAAGTGCAGCTACTGTTTGCACGCTCGTTCGGCCCACCTGATGGATGTAGCTAGGCGTGCTGCACCCGACCCGACGGATGGTGACCACCCACAAGGGCAGAACAAAGCTTAGGGGCTTACTCCCGGCATGGTCTTGATCCAGGGGGGCGCTCGATGTGAACCTGCGGGGAAAGGCGCGGCATGCTGAAACTCGCGTCAAGTTCAGATCCGGAGAACAAACCCCGCTAAAAAGACACAGAAAAGCCTTTTTCAGATCAGATTTTTTTCCCCTCCTGCACCCTGACTCCACAAAGGTGAGAACTCATGGGCTTGCCTTGCTGGCCGAGTCTAATCTAACTACCTAAACGGCCTGAATTGCCTAAAAAAATACCCTAAACGGCCTTAACAGTCACCAACCCGAGAAGAGAGAACCTACCAAAAATAGTGACAGCTCCTTCTTTCTTCTTCAGAAACGCCCGCAATTTCATTCATACTCGCAAACATTACAGGTACTATTTAAAAAAACTTGAGTATTTAATAAAATAAATTGAACATTTTTTGAATTCCAATAATTCATTTATTTGAACATTGATTAAAAACATGAGCATTTTTTTGAGATTTTAACTATTTTTGGAATAGCGAACATTTTTTAAAGCAACGATTTTTTAAACTAATTGTGAAATGTTTCATAAATGTGAATATTTTTAAAAGTACTGATTTTTTTAAGTTCTAGATTTCTATTTTTTTTATGAAAAACATGAACATTTAATTTTTTAATTAAAACTAAAAACTACTTCCTCCGTACCTAAATATTTGTCTTTTTAAATATTTTAAATGGACTACCATATACAGATGTATATAGACATATTTTAGAATGTAGATTCACCCATTTTGCTCTATATGTAGTCACTTGTTGAAATCTCTAAAAAGTCAAATATTTAGGAACGGAGGGGGTAGAAAACAAGAAAAACAAAAAAGCCAAAAGAGATAAAAAAAAAGATGGAATTTGGCGATAACTGATAAAAGACCATACAGTAACCTAAATGGCCGAAACCGAAAAAGACCATACCGTAACCTCTAGAAGGTTCGCCAAACCACAGTTAGGTAAATGAGCCGGCAGTCGGGCGAATGTGAACTTCCCCCTTGGCAGTCGCGGCGTCATGGACACCGTCATCGTCAATCCTCAAGTGATCTCCTATGGCGAGGTGAGGGAGAGTCATGATGCCTTTGAGCAACTTGAGGCGAGCGCATGGATGGGGCCTATATGTCTGGGCTCAGAGCGAAGCACATGGAGCACGTCGCTGAGGAACTTGCATGGTACGAGGCCTACCCGAAGTATGACAATAATGCCGATGAGGGCCGGACCCTCCGTGATCCATATTTCCTTCGTCTCCTCTAACTCCGGCGGCTCTGGCGACGATGAGGTGGATTGGGACAAGCTAGCGGAGGAATTCGATTAGTTTAGCATGCTATCTAGTTTCAATTTTTTTTTAAGAAAAAGAAGGATGACCCCGGTCTCTGCATCTGAGCGATGCATATGGTCATTTTATTAATTATTCTCACAAGACCTTACAAGTAATACCACAGTAAGACTAAAACCACCGTCTAAGCAACAAATTGTCGCTACACCTATCCAGTTGATGAAGGGGCGTAGATAGCCTGGGCCTAATACCAAACAGACATCGCAGCCAAACCTAACATCTAAGACCTGAGGACCCATCCAGGACGCCTGCCGGGCATGGGTCTCGCCGGTCCTGCGTGCTCTCAGAGGCCGCCGGCGCCAACTGTCACCGCTCCGTCTTCAGAACTGTACCGATGCATCAACCTTGCTCGGTCTAGCTATCGTCGACGCCACCACGGCGCCCAACGGCACCTCCTCCCTGCGCGCAAACAGCTGTGCACGTCGCGGTCGCCACTGATACACCTCAGCACCATGCTGCCAAGTACCACCAGCCGACACAGCTTGAAGTCTTTGAAAGATCTGTCGTGCGTAGCACCTGCCGACCAGGCATGACAAAGCGTAGCACCTGTCGGTCAGGCATGACTTAACATCTCCACCGAAGCTCCGTGCAAGACGAAGCCGCTCCACCTCCTGCTTGTGACTTCTAGCGCTGCTCCACAAATGATGCTCCCAAGAGATAAACGACACCGCAGTGCCGCCATCTCCGATCTGGAACACCAGATCCTAGAGTTTCCCCTAGAGCAGCACGAGTAGGTCAACAGTAGTTACACGACGATGCCTCCATCAAGGTAACGGCGTAGAGCGCCGCCATCGCCTACGAACGGCTCGGTTTTCACCGGCAACCATGTCTCCCCAACTCACAGCCGGGACTAGATGATGGATCTCGAGATCCGATCAGCAAGCCTCTGGCCGGCCATCTCTGACGAAGAAGATGACCACCACCATTGGCCAGCGAGATGACGCGAGATGAAGTAGGGTGCTGCCAGCGTGCGTCTTGGCCAGCACCACCGGCGCTCGGCCCGTCCCGGACCACGCCTCATGGCCGAGGGCAACGGCAAGCGCTGCCACGACGAGGACGCAGACCGGAAGCCCAAATCCGGCCCACCCGCGCGCCGCCACGTGGCCACCACCAAGCGTCGTTCAGGGGCAGCCCCGCCGCCATGAGGGACGCCGCCCCACGGGCAGCAGGCGCCAGCCACCGGCGGAATACCGCCGCGCTCCACCGGCCGACGTGAGATCTGCGTGAGAACGACGAGGACGCCCTGCCGCCACCTTCCCTGGGGACCACGCGGGCTTCGCCGGTGTCCCCTCCGGCGGCAAAGCGGGGGAGGAGCGGGAAGGGGCGGCTGGCGGCGCGTTTAGGGTTTCCCCCGTGCGCCAGAGGCGACGCCGCTATCTAGTTTCAAAAGTAGTTTTGTGTTGTTCGAAAAATCTAAATTTGTGTAATGCTATGTATGATGTGATATTTTTGTTTGATTGAGTAGTTACAATTTGTGTTTGAAATGAAATTTTGCGTAATTTAGGAAGTTGTAAATTTAGGAGTTTGTCTAGGAACCGCCTTTTGCTAACTCCTCATCAAAAAGTCAAAATCGAGGAGTTCAAATTTGAAGAGGCTTTCGAGGGGCTAAATGTGGAGGAATCAGCTAGAGCTGCACTTACGCCTAAAACCAGTTGGGCCTTTTCTTTAAAGGTGCTATAAAACATTGCTTTTTTAGGGAAATCATGAGAGCTTTATTCAACAAAGGCATTGTGCGAATGGAACAGACTAGTGCAGCTACTGTTTGCACGCTTGTTCGCCCCATCTGATAGATGTAATGTAGCGTACGTGCTGCACCTGACGGATGGTGACCACACAGAGGGCAGAACAAAGCTTAGGGCCGGGGCCTAAAACAGAACAGAAAAAGCTCACTCCCGGCATGGGGGCACTTGATGCGAACCTGGGGGAAAGGAGGACAAGCATGGAGAGAGGGATTGCAGCACCCGAGCTCCACTGCTCTCTATATTTAAACATTTTTGAAATTTGTGTTTTGGAAGTTTAAAAAAATATGATTTTTTTCTGGGGATACATATACACATTCTGAATACCCGTGGCAAGTTTTGATAGAAATCTCGCTTTGTTTTGGGCTATAGAGAAAAACAAATTTCTGACAATGTATAAGAGAAAAGGCAGTGATCATGTCTTCCCTGGTTGCCCTCCCTAGGGTAGGAAGTGATCATGCTCCCTTGGTATTGGATACTGGGGGGGAGGAGACATCGTGGATCTAAGATGTTTAGGTTTGAAAAATGATGGCTCTCCCAACCTGACTTCAATCAGGTTGTGGAGAGTGCTTGGAGATCTGTTTCCTCTGATATCCCTTCTGTAGAAAATTGGATGCTTAAATCTAGGATCCTTAGGAAGAAAATTAAAGGGTGGAGTGCTAACATTGAAGCTGCTATTAAGAAAAGTAAAAAAGTCTTACTTGAGGAGCTTGACAAGCTAGATGTCTCTCCTGGGACACAAAACCTTTCCCCTAGTGATTTTACTAGACTAGGAAATCTTAAAAAGGAATTGGAAGAGATTTGGAAAAAGGAAGAAACTGCCTTGTGGCAAAGATCTAGAGATAGAAAGATCTTGGAAGGAGATAGGAACAATGCTTACTTCCAAGCTCTGGCAAACCATAGACATAGGGAAAACCATCTTGCAGAACTGGATGGCCCCAAGGGGGTAGTGACTTCTACTGCTGATATGTTGGAAGTGGCCACTGATTTCTATAAGAAACTTTTTAGTTTTGAGACTAAACCTGATATTCATCTTGAGGCTGATTTTTGGGAAGATGAAGAGAAGGTTTCTGAGCTTGACAGAGTTAATTTAGAAAAACCTTTTTTGGAAGAAGAGATTAAGCAAGCTATCAAGAGCTCATATGCATGTGGGGATCCTGGCCCTGATGGCCTTTCTTTTCTATTTTACCAAACTTTTTGGGATGTTATCAAAAATGACTTCATGTGGATGGTCAGGGATTTCGAAGCTGGTACTCTAGATATTTTCAGACTCAATTTTGCCTTGATTACCCTCATCCCCAAAACTCCTTTGGCCAGGGAGATGAAAAACTTTAGGCCTATTAGCCTTAGTAACTGTGCTGTTAAAATCTTTTCTAAAGCTATGACTATCAGAGTTTCTTATTTATGTGATAAACTAATTTCCTCTAATCAGACTGCCTTCATCAAGGGGAGGTTCATTTTGGAAAGTGTTGTGATTGCTCATGAAGTGATTCATGAGGTTCACAGGTCTGGGAGTAGTGGCCTTATTCTTAAGTTGGATTATGAGAAGGCTTGTGATAGGGTTAATTGGGATTTCGTTAGAGAGATGCTCCTTTCTAGGGGTTTTGGGATCAAGTGGGTTAACTGGGTTTTTAGTACTCTTTATCAAGGTACCTTTCAGGTAAGAATTAATGAAACTAATGGGCCACATTTTGTGGCTGGGAAGGGGCTAAAGCAAGGGGATCCTCACTCTCCTTTGCTCTTTAATTTGGTTGCTGATGTGTTTACCAAAATGATTGCCAAAGCTGCCAGAGCTAACCTAATTGCTCGTCTCCTACCCCAGGTGATTCCTGGGGGTGTCATCAGCCTACAGTATGTTGATGACACTATCTTATTTTTGCAAGACTCTATGGCTTATGCCAAGAACCTGAAATGGATTTTGACTTGCTTTGAAAACCTTTCTGGTATGAAAATCAACTTTAATAAAAGTGATCTCCATACCATCAATGTGCCTGTGGAAATGTCCAACAAATTTTCTGTTGTCAGTTTGGAGATTTTCCATTCAAATATCTTGGGGTGTCTCTTCATTATAAAAAGCTTAGGAGGGAGGACATTCAACATATTATTGATAGGATCATTAAAAAAATTGCTGGCTGGTTAGGTAAACATCTGTCTTACAGGGGCAAACTTATCCTCCTAACTACATGCATAGCCAGCATTCCTGCTTACCTGATGTCTGTTATGAAATTCCCTAAGTGGGCCATTGATGCCATTACCTCACAGATGTCTCACTTCTTTTGGGTCAATGTGGGTGACAATCATAAATACCATTTGTCTAGTTGGGGGTCGATTGCTCAGAAAAAAGAATTTGGGGGTCTAGGGGTTCCTAACCTTAGAGAATACAATATGGCCCTCCTTGCCTCGTGGGGAAGGAGATTCTATGATGGGAGGGATAGTAACCGGAAGAAAGTCATTAACTTCAAATATGCTACTGACAAACCCAATTTCTATTGGGGAAAACCTGGATTAGGCTCTCCCTTTTGGAAAAGCCTAACCTAGGCTCTTGATGGAGCCAAAACTTTCATTAGTTGGATCCCTGGAAATGGTGAGAACATTGCCTTCTGGCATGATACCTGGATTGGGGGATACTCCCTTAAAACTAGATTTTGGGAGCTGTTTGACATTTGTCAACAACAGCATGCCACCATTGCCCAGGTTTGGGATGGCAATACTTTACAGTTGACTTTCATGAGGTGTGTAGATGATAGCATTATGGAAAAATGGTATGAGTTGTGTGAGATAGTTAGTAACTTTACCCCTGGGATTGCCCCAGACTCTCCTAGATGGAATCTTGAACCTTCTGGGATCTACACAGTTAAATCCTTTTACAAGATGATTAACTTTGGAGGGATATCTTCTGATATTAAAGATGCTATCTGGAAAATCAAAGTCCCCCTTAATATTCATGTCTTTCTCTCGCTAGCCTATAACAATAAGTGCTTGACTAGAGATAATCCAGCCAAGAGAAGACATGTGGAAGATCCTACCTATGTTTTCTACGGGGAAAATGAATCGATTAATCACCTATTTTTTGATTGTGTGGTAGCCAATCAAATCTGGAATATAATTGCTGAAGGGTTGGGTATCTTAGTCCCATCTTCTTTTCTATCCTTGTCTACTTTGTGGAAAAAGAAAAAGATATATGAAGCTATCAACATTACCCACATCTGCTACCTTGTGGGGCTTATGGCTTCTGCGCAACGAATTTGTGTTTCAGGGGCGAAAATGGCGAAGCATTCGCTGCATCATGGACCTGGTGGGAGGGCTGATGAGACAATGGAAGATCTTGTGCTCCGACGCCCAGGGTGCACCTCTTCTCCAGTGCTTAAGGCTTTTGGACCGGCGAAGAGGGGAATTGCTTAGAATAGCTTGGGAGATATGAAGTGATCTGAACTACCAGAACTTTAGTCCACCGTGTTTTGGTTTCTCCTGGCGTTGGCTGGACTCTTATTTTGCCTTGTAATAGGGGTAGTTCGCTATGTCCTTTCTGTGACAGCTACTTTGGTTGTTGCCGAGCGCTGTACATTGTCCTGGTCGTGTTGGTTTTACCTTTGCTTTTTGATAAAAGTTGGGGCAGGGGGAAAGCCCTATCTTTCAACAAAAAAGAGAAAAGGGGTGCCATTTTTGTCAGAATTTTCTCTTTTTTGTATTTCTCAAAATACAAAGTATTTCTTTTTTAGATTTTTACCGGGCCTTAGGAATTGTGTATATATTCACATATTTGATTTAAGATTTTTTTTAGCAACTGAAGTGTGTTTTTCAAAATTTTCAAATATCAAGAGCCCTGGAGCCCGGTAGCTGCAAGCACTTTTCGGACAAGCATACTGCAACTCGCATCAAGTTTAGATCCGGAGAAGAAACCCCGCTATGAAGACAGAGAAAAGCATTGAACAGGAAAAAGAGAGAAAAGTCTAACTTGCTGGCCCAATCCAACTACCTAAACGGCCTGAACTGTCACCAGCCCAAGAAGAGAGAACCTACCAAAAATAGCGAGAGCTCCTTTTTCTTAGAAACGCCTGCAATTTTATTCATACACGCGAACATTACAGGTTAATTTTTTTTAAATGAGCTTTTATTTAAATTTTTCAACATTTGAAAACTCAAATATTTTTTGAATCCTAACGATATACCTTTTGCCCATTATTGTAAAACCCAAACATTTTTTGAGATCAAATATTTTTAAAGCGAACCTTTTTTTGAAAGCATGGACATTAGTTAAAATTGTGAAACATTTTGTAAACGCGAATACTCTGAAAGTATGAACATTTTTTTAAAATCCAAACTTCTTTTCAGAAAAGTGCACATTTTTTAAAACTGATTAAAACCAAAAAATCAGAAAACATGAAAAAAAATCAAACAAAAAAATGGTGCTAACCGATAGAAGACCATATACAACAACCTAAATGGCAAAAACCGATAAAAGGCAATACAGTAACCACCAGAAGATTCGCCAAACCATATACAAATGCTGCTTACGAGAAGCGAGTTTAAAGTTTGTGGGTTAGTGGAACTGCGAATGTTGCCGCACATAAATGAGGTAAAGTTGATGTATTAGATGAACTATGCAGAGTTTGGGTCGGGGTTCCTCGGACTGTGTGTTGGATGTAATCTCGAATGACATTCCGAGCTACTTTACTTAGATAAAGCGGCCACATTAACCCTTAAAAAGTAGATTCGCCAAACCACTGTGCGCGAATGGCCGGGGGCTAAAACACGTCAAATAGGATCTGGCAAAGATAGCAACCCCTAAAAAACACAAATACTAGTAGCAGAACTGGGTGTCTCCCGGCAACTCCATCCGCCGGCCGCGGCACGGCCGTTTCGGAAGGGCTCCCCACTATCTCCGTTCCACACGTCGACCCGATCCCCATGTTTTCGGTTTCGGTTTCTCCACGTTCCTCCGCTCAGTGGCCCGGAGACAAGAGCGCGCGCGGCGCGCGGTCCACCGGCCGGCACATGCCCGAGACCAGCACGCGGCCGTACCACTCCCCAGTCCCCACCATGCATGCATGTGAGGTCCGCGCGTATGCACCGGCCGGGTCGACCACGCGCGTACTACGTGCCTAGTAGTAGTACCACCTAGCGAGAGGGGTACCCTACCGCTGCCGGGGTACGACCCCGAGTCGCGAACCGCGTCGTCCGTCAATGCGTGCGGGACCGATCGATCCACCACCGGTCCTACTCGTCGTGTTTGATCCGCCCGTTCGATGTGATGATTATCCGGTCGGTCAAGCTGGGTTTAATCGCGAGCCCGGCCGCGCCCACACGCATGCGTCTCCATCTCATCGTGGACCCGAGTTTGACCTATTGCTCGCTGGACCGGTCGCCGGTCGGCTCGCTGGCTGTTTTTCCCGGTCTACGGGTCTATACATCCACGCCACACGGTACTGCGACCTCCACTAGCACTAGGTGGCTTACCATCTCTGGGTAGACTCGGTGGTTACCAGTCGAGTCGCTGCCCTTTTTTACATTACACGCTAAATGTCCACTTTTTCTCATGTACATGCAGAGGCGAATTTAGAAAAAAATGGAGGGCGGGCTGGGGTGCCTGGGTCATGCAAATATGTGTTGGATTGGGCCTGCAAATAGTTGGGCTGGACATTAAAACTAGTAGTAGAAACAAATTTTACAGTGCTGGAGAAGGGGCTTAAGCCTGTTAAAGCCCCCCAGTAGAATTGCCCCTGTGTACATGCATGCATATGTGATGCTAGATAATTGTCAAATTGTCAACTCTGCTTTATTTCTTCTCCGGCGCGTGGATGGCGAATTAATGGTTGCTATTATATCTTCTTTTTTGACAAAGTCTGCAGTATACTACATGCACAAGTTAATGGAGTGTTCTAATTAAGCGGGTAAAGTTGCACCTGATGTGTGGGTGACGACCGATGACCTGAATATTATCAGTTTTTTCCTCAAGAAACTTTCAATCTATTTATCTTTAATCATGACAGTATAAAGAACGACAGAGATAATAAAAAATATAACCATGCTCGTGGACCATCTAGCGATGACTACAAGCATTGGAGTGAGTCGAAGGCACGCCACCGTCATCATCCCTTCCTCACTGGACGGGGCAAATCTTGTGGTAGTAGACAGCCGGGAAGTCGTCATACTAAGGCCTCATAGGACCAGCGCACCAGAGCAACAATCATCGCCGATGAAGAAAGTCGTAGATCAGAAAGATCAAACCTATAAACACTCAAGCGAAGACGAACGAAGACCGGATCGAAACAAATCCATCGAAGACTAGCACCGACCGAATTCGCGTGATCCGACGGACCTTCACACACCCTTCGACGATGCTAGATGCATCACTAGGACGGGGATAGAACGTGGGAGGCATTATTCCTATTAAAGGACATCGCCGTCGCCACACAACTCCAACCAAGACGTTAAATCTAACAAGAACGGAAACGGGGTCCCTCCCGCCGGCAGGGCCCCGAGCCTCTGCACCTCCATGGCCCAAAGGCCATCGGAGATGGGGCGGACCGGCGGCGGCGCTGACGGGAGGAGAGGGGGCTTTTCTTGTGGAGGAGGAAAGAGATACACTTTGGCTTGATGGACTCTCGTATGTTCCTACGGCGTATCACCTTCACATACAAAATCGACATCTCTATACTCCCACCAGAGGGCATGCATATTTTGAGATTTAACTTTGATAGTCAATTTAACCAATAGTATGCAGCAGTAGTTATATCATTGAATTCATAACCGAAAAATGTTTTCAGTGGCATAATTTCTAGTAAGTCACATAACATTTTATTATTGGCGGAATTGATGGCTAAAGTTGTCCGAAATAAGTGTGCATCTTATTAGGCTGCCTGCAGTGGAAAGTATGATCCTACTTCCATCATGCATAACATCATAAGCCACAATGCAGTACAATATTTAATATGACACAATGCAGTACAATATTTAATATGACACGGTATCATGATGTGATATCTAATCTTCTATTTTTTTATTTAATCTCATGACACCTCACCCAAATTACCTAGTTGCCATGTATGATACTTGTTATGATACTGACAATGCGGGCAACCTTATTCATGGGGAGACTAATATAGGATCTGCACCTAGGTGAGATCAATCGTATTGAAGATACAAAACATATTTGAAAATTCTGAAAATATTTGCACACACAAACCCATGTTTGATGTACAACATTAAAAAATTTCAGCTCCTAATTTGAACTACACTTAGAGAAACAAAAAAAAGAGAAAAACTGATGTGAATAATGTCAAATACTATTCACCCAAAGTTGACACTATTCATAGTCGGATTTGTCTAACTGTAAATCGAGTTTTGAGCTGATTTTTTTTGGAGTTGTAGACACACCTCACAGGTAAGTTGTCAAACAATTTCAGAGTTTTTTGGATTGTCTAAATATGAAGTTTTGAGGCTGATCCTACGATCATACTTAAAGGGTAGATCCCATACTAGTCTCCCTCGCCCTATTCATTGGAACGAATATGTACATAATTAATTGGCAAATTTCAACTTTAAGATGTGGTTACATTACATAGCTCTCTCATGGTTTTGCTTTCCAAGTCTATGCTAATGAAGCTAATACTCACATGTCAACAAAAATGAAGCTAATACTCATATTATTGAAGTTGGCTATGAAGCCACTTGAGAGAGAGAAAACCTTGCTCGGTTCTTAACTTAGAACCGACTTATCCACAAAACCGACTAGAATAGTTTAGCATTCTAGTGTTCTTCATGATAGTGCACTCCAAAGCTAACCCGCTAGGCTTTGTTTTCCTTACATTTGGATACTGGGAGCATTGTTATGGAGTGGCCTCCATCCGCAACCGTCCGCGCATGAGAGAAGTATCAGCCCAACCTTTTCCCCCCGGGCATTGCCTGGCCAATGGCGCACCCATTGATACGTCTTCGTCGTATCTATTTTTCCAAACACTTTTGCCCTTGTTTTGGACTCTAATTTGCATGATTTGAATGGAACTATCCCGGACTAACGCTGTTTTCAGCAGAATTGCCATGGTGTTATTTTTGTGCAGAAATAAAAGTTCTTAGAATGACCTAAAAATCAACGGAGATTATTTTTGGAATATATAAAAAATACCAGCGAAAGAATCAAGGCCAGGGGGCCCACACCCTGTCCACGAGGGTGGGGGCACGCATACCCCCTTGGGCACTCCCTCCTGCCTCGTGGGCTCCCTGGTGCTTCATCGACCTCAACTTCAACTCCATATATTCGTGTTCGGGGAGAAAAAATTAGAGAGAAGGATTCATCGCGTTTTACAATACGGAGCCGCCGTCAAGTCCTAATCTCTCTTAGGAGGGCTGATCTGGAGTCCATTCGGGGCTCCGGAGAGGGGAATCCGTCGCCATCGTCATCATCAACCTTCCTCCATCACCAATTTCATGATGCTCACCGCCATGCTTGAGTAATTCCATCGTAGGCTTGCTGGACGGTGATGGGTTGGATGAGATTTATCATGTATTCGAGTTAGTTTTGTTAGGGTTTGATCCCTAGTATTCACTATGTTCTGAGATTGATGTTGCTATGACTTTGCTATGCTTAATGCTTGTCACTAGGGCCCGAGTGCCATGCTTTCAGATCTGAATCTATTAAGTTTTCATGAATATATGTGAGTTCTTGAACCTATCTTGCAAGTATATAGTCACATATTATGTGTTATGATCCGTTAACCCCGAATTAACAATAATCGGGATACTTATCGGTGATGACCGTAGTTTGAGGAGTTCATGTATTCACTATGTGTTAATGCTTTGGTCCGGTACTCTATTAAAAGGAGGCCTTAATATCCCTTAGTTTCCAATAGGACCCTGCTGCCACGGGAGCGTAGGACAAAAGATGTCATGCAAGTTCTTTTCCATAAGCACGTATGACTATATTCGGAATACATGCCTACATTACATTGATGAACTGGAGCTAGTTCTGTGTCACCCTATGTTATAACGGTTGCATGATTGATCGCATTCGACATAATTATTCATCATTGATCTGTTGCCTACGTGCTTTCATTTATTATTCTTTGCTTATTTACTTTTCCGTTGCTACTGTTACAATCACTATAAAACCAAAAATATTACTTTTGCCACCGTTACCACTACTATCATATTACTTTGCTACTAAACACTTTGCTGCAGATATTAAGTTTCCAGGTGCGGTTGAATTGACAACTCAGCTGCTAATACTTGAGAATATTCTTTGGCTCCCCTTGTGTCGAATCAATAAATTTGGGTTGAATACTCTACCCTCGAAAACTGTTGCGATCCCCTATACTTGTGGGTTATCAAGATTATTTTCTGGCGCCGTTGCCGGGGAGCATAACTCTATTATTTGACTCACTTGGGATTTATATCTGCTTATCACTATGAAGAATTTGAAAGATCAAAGAACCAAGATTTTTCCCTGAACTACGAGGGGATGTAAGGAACTGTCATCTAGCTCTGCACTTGATTCACCTTCTGTTTTGAGTAAACTTGCGACACCTACACATGCTATTGATTCTGATAGGTCGCATGTTATTGATGATGCCACTTCTGCTATGCATGATGCTTATGATGAAACTACTTCTATGCTTGATACTACTGTGCCATTAGGTGAATTTCTTGATGAACAACTTGCTAGGGTTAGAGAGAATGAAATTATTGAAACTGATAATATTAATGAAAGTGATGATGAAGATTCACCCCCTAGATATGAATTGCCTGTTGTTCCTGAGGGTTATGTTATGGATGAAGAAACTGCTAGAGACTTTCTTGCTTGCAATGATAGATCTGATCTTAAGAAATTATTAGCTAAGCTTGAAGAAAAGTCTTTGAATGCTAGAATGAAATATGACCCTGCTTTTGCTACTTCACCTATCTTTATTACTGATAAGGATTATGATTTCTCTGTCGATCCTGAGTTAATTACTTTGGTTGAATCTGGTCCTTTTTATGGCTATGAATCTGAAACTGTTGTGGCACATCTTACTAAATTAAATGTTATAGCCACCCTGTTTACTCATGATGAGAAAACTCGCTATTACTTTATCCTTAAGTTATTTCCGTTCTCAGTAAAGGGTGATGCTAAAACATGGTTTAATTCTCTTGAACCTGGTTGTGTGTGTAGTCCCCAGGATATGATTTATTACTTCTCTGCTAAATATTTCCCCGCTCATAAGAAACAAGCTGCTTCAAGAGAAATATATAATTTTGTCCAAATTGAAGAAGAGAGTCTCCCACAAGCTTGGGGGAGGCTTCTTTGATTACTTAATGCTTTGCCTGATCATCCTCTTAAGAAAAATAAAATACTTGATATCTTTTATAATGGACTAACCGATGCTTCCAGAGACTACCTGGATAGTTGTGCTGGTTGTGTTTTCAGGGAAAGAACTATTGATTAAACTAAATTGCTATTGAATAATATATTGACTAATGAAAATAATTGGACACTTCCTAAACCAACTCCTAAGCCAACTCCGAAGAAAAGGGGTATTCTATTTCTCAGTCCTCAAGATATGCAAGAGGCAAAGAAATCTATGAAAGAAAAAGGTATTAAAGCTGAAGATGTTAAGAATTTACCACCTATTGAAGACATACATGGTCTTGATAACCCGACACAGGTAGCAAAGGTAAATTCTCTCTATAGATTTGATGAAGATGATATTTCTTGTCATAAGTCTGCTAGCCAATGCTTAGATGAGTTTGATAATTTTATTGTTAGACAAGAAAACCTCAATGTTATGTTGGTAGACAATTAAAACGTAATGCTGATATGCTTGAACACTTGAGTGATTATATGTCTAAAGTTAAATGTGAACTTAAACTTATTAGTAACATGCTTCTATGGTTACCACTTGATGACCCAAAAGTATAGGGGATCTATCATAGTCCTTTCGATAAGTAAGACTGTCGAACCCAACGAGGAGTAGAAGGAAATGATAAGCGGTTTCCAGCAAGGTATTCTCTGCAAGTACTAAAATAAGTGGTAACAGATAGTTTTGTGATAGGATAATTTGTAACGAGCAACAAGTAACAAAAGTAAATAAAGTGCAGCAAGGTGGCATAATCCTTTTTGTAGCAAAGTACAAGCCTGTACAAACTCTTATATAGATAAAAGCGCTCCCGAGGACACATGGGAATATCGTCAAGATAGTTTTCATCACGTTCATATGATTCGCGCTCGGTACTTTGATAATTTGGTATGTGGGTGGACCGGTGCTTGGGTACTGTCCTTACTTGGACAAGCATCCCACTTATGATTAACCTCTATTGCAAGCAACCGCAACTACAACAAAAGTACTAAGGTAAACCTAACCATAGCATGAAACATATGGATCCAAATCAGCCCCTTACGAAGCAACACATAAACTGGGGTTTAAGCTTCTGTCACTCTAGCAACCCATCATCTACTTATTACTTCCCAATGCCTTCCTCTAGGCCCAAATAATGGTGAAGTGTCATGTAGTCGACGTTCACATAACACCACTAGAGGAGAGACAACATACATCTCATCAAAATATCGAACGAATACCAAATTCACATGACTACTAATAGCAAGACTTCTCCCATGTCCTCAGGAACAAAAGTAACTACTCACAAAGCATAAACATGTTCATAATCAGAGGGCTATTTATATGCATATAGGATCTGAACATATGATCTTCCACCAATTATACCAACTAGCATCAACTACAAGGAGTAATTAACACTACTAGCAACCTACTAGCACCAATCCCGGACTTGGAGACAAGAATTGGATACAAGAGATGAACTAGGGTTTTGAGAGGAGATGGTGCTGATGAATATGTTGATGGAGATTGCCCTCTCTCGATGAGAGGAGCGTTGGTGATGACGATGGCGATGATTTCCCCCTCCCGGAGGGAAGTTTCCCCGGCAGAACAGCTCTGCCGGAGCCTTAGATTGATTCCGCCAAGGTTCCGCCTCGTGGCGGCGGAGTTTCGTCCGAGAAGATGGCCCTTTATTGTTTTCCATAGAAAGACTTCATATAGCAGAAGATGGCCACCGAAGGGCCACCAGGGGGCCCATGAGGTAGGGCGCGCGCCCAGGGGGGTAGGGCGCGCCCCCACCTTTGTTGGCAGGGTGTGTCCCCCTGGTGAATCTCTTCCGCTGCGTATTTTTTATATATTCTGAAAACGTCTTCCGTGAAGTTTCAGGACTTTTGGAGCTGTGCAGAATAGGTCTCTAATATTTGCTCCTTTTCCAGCCCAGAATCCCAGCTGCCGGCATTCTCCCTCTTAACGTAAACCTTGTAAAATAAGAGAGAATAGGCATAAGTATTGTGACATAATGTGTAATAACATCCCATAATGCAATAAATATCGATATAAAAACATGATGCAAAATGGACGTATCACCACTCAAGTAGAACAAGTGCTTAAAGCTTAGAATGATTTCCTCAATGAATTAAATAATAAGAAAAATGATAATGTTATTAGAGTTATGACTAGAGGGGGTAAAATGACTCAGGAATCTTTATATCCTGAGGGCCATCCTAAGAGAATTGAGCAAGATTCTCAGAGAACTAATATTGATGCACCTAGTTCTTCTAAGAGGAAGAAAAAGAAAAATGATAAGACTTTGCATGCTTCTAGTGAACCTATTGTTGACACACCTGAGAATCCCAATGATATTTCTATTTCTGATGCTGAAACGCAATCTGATAATGAACATGAACCTAGTGATAATGTTAATGATGATGTTCATGTTGATGCTCAACCTAGCAATGATAATGATGTAGATATTGAACCTGCTGTCGATCTTGATAACCCACAATCAAAGAATCAACATTATGATAAGAGAGACTTTGTTTCTAGGAAGCACGGTAAATAAAAAGAACCATGGGTTCAGAAACCCATGCCTTTTCCTCCTAAACCATCCAAGAAAAAGGATGGTGAGGATTTTGAGCGCTTTGCTGAAATGATTAGACCTATCTTTTTACGTATGCGTTTGACTGATATGCTTAAAATGAACCCGTATGCTAAGTACATGAAGGATATTGTTACTAATAAAATAAAGATACCGGAAGCTGAAATTTCCACCATGCTTTCTAATTACACTTTTAAGGGTGGAATACCAAAGAAACTTGGAGATTCAGGAGTACCAACTATACCATGCTCCATTAAAAAAACTATGTTAAAACTGCTTTATGTGATCTTGGAGCTCGTGTTAGTGTTATGCCTCTCTTTTTATATCGTAGACTTGATTTGAATAAGTTGACACCTACTGAAATATCTTTGCAAATGGCTGATAAATCAACTGCTATACCTGTCGGTATTTGTGAGGATGTGCCTGTTGTGGTTGCAAATGTTACTATTTTAACGGACTTTGTTATTCTTGATATTCCTGAGGACGATAGTATGTCGATTATCCTTGGTAGACCCTTTTTGAATACTGCAGTGGCTGTTATTGATTGCAACAAAGGCAATGCCACTTTTCATGTTAATGGTAATGAGCATACGGTACACTTTCCGAGGAAACAACCTCAAGTCCATAGTATCAATTCTATTGGAAACAATTCAACGATTATTATTGGAGGTTTTGAATTCCCTCTTCCTACTGCCAAGAACAAATATGATACTCTTATTGTTGGGGATGTGCATATCTCAGTTGAGGTAACCTAGTGTTATTCAAAATTTCTCTGGTTTCATGCGATTCAGAATGAGTTTGTTAACAAGACTTGATCAACCTTGTTAGTGGATTCCTTTTTGATGAGCATGAGATGGATGAAGTTAGAAAACACAACCTTCTGTACCCTCATTTTAATTTCTGTTGTTTATCTTAAATAAAGTAAAATAGTATTTTCTGTCTGTTTTCTGAATTATCCTTGCAATAAAAATATCCCGAAAATAAAAGTTCCCCAAAAGCCCTGAAAATTTAATATGATTTTCTAGAATATTTGAAAATATCTGGCACTGAGAACACATCAGGGGGACCCACCACGTGCCCACGAGGGTGGAGGGTGCGCCCACCCCCTGGGCGCACCCCCTGCCTCGTGGACCCCATGTGGGTCCCCTCCACTTATTCCAGCACCCACACACTCTTTCTTCATCCATAAAAAATCACTAGCCAGCTCAAACCCAAGTTCTAGCTCATCTTGCTGCCATTTTCGATCTCCTTACTCAAAGCTCCATTTTCACAAAACTGCTTTGGGGGATTGTTCTTTGGTATATGACTCCTCCAATGGTCCAATTAGTTTTTGTTCTAGTGCTTTATTTATTGCAAATTTTTGCTACTTAGGTGACCCTGTTCTTGAGCTTGCATGTCAAATTTATATGGTCAAAAGTAGTTTTAATGCATGATATGGCCTCTAGGCACTTATGGGAGTAGTAGCTATGAATTTTGTTGAGTTTAGTTCACTTTATTTTTGAGTTACTAAAAATTTCAGAAATTTTTCATAGAAAGAAATATGTTTAGGAAAATGTACCAAGGTGGTTCCTCGAGGAAGCAAGGACCAAGGCCCGCGATACGTGAGCCGGACCATGAACTACCAAGAGAAGCTCAAGGGTGGCCATGTGAATGGTCGTTAGAAAATTTCATGGTCCAGGCAGGAATTAAGGAGGAATTTGAAGCATATGTGCGTAACGCTGATCTTGAGAGCTTCGAGTCAGATAAGTGCCGTCGGTACCTCTATTTAACTGATTCATTTGTGAAAAGGTTTAAATTTACATCATCACGCAATTCTCAAACTGTCCTGTTTGATCTTTATGATAAATATTATATCATGGACTTAGAAGATTTTAATACTACTTGTAAACTCCCTCAGTGGGGTAGTGCTAGTGAGCCCCGAAATCTGAATATAAAGAATTTCTTGCTAGTATCACTGTGGGGGAATCTAGAGAAATAACACAAGCTACCATAGGGAGCATTCATTTTCCTGCCATACATTATGTTGCTCTCTTCATGGGTAGACGCATTAACGGAAAGGATGAGGCATGTCATATGTGTGTTCCGGATCTTAGTGTTCTCAAGAGTGCTGTATTAGGAGATAGACAATATGACTTGGGGGCCATTGTTGCACGTAGATTGCATGATAATAGTATTAATGGAGATTTGTTCGGTGGAATTTAGGCAACCCGTTTAGCTAATTTTCTTGAGGTACCCATACATGGATATGATATGGAGTTACCCCCTACTTATTTAGCTTATAATGCTATGGTTTGTCATCAGTTTGTTGAGAGGAACGATCAGTTCCTCCAGTACCAACTAATCTTTGACAGACGATGCACCATCCATGTTGCTCTCCCTGCTCCTACTTTCTTTGATTTTCAGACAAAAGGGAGATATGTTATAACCAGGGAGGAGGCGAACGAGTATGAGAGAAGGACGGAGGCAGCTCGCCTCCAAGCTGCAGCTCACAAGGCAATTGCCGCTGCAGCTCAGTATGACCCGAGCTACAACTTTGATCCATGGGCATAGACCAACTTAGGCCAAAAGCCTAAACTTGGGGGAGTATGTATCTCCCACCGACATTACATTCATATTCACACACTCATGCCAGTTGTCGGTGCTCATACTTTTTCATTGTATCATCCATGCTAGTTTATTTTCTTTTTAAGCTTTCTTCTTGTGTGTTTGAAAAACCTTAAGAAGAATAAAAAAATTAGTTGTAGCTTTTAGCTAGTTTACTTTCCATGCTTGTAGTAGTAGTAATTAAAAATAAAACTCAAAAAGATTTCTCGTTCTTATTTTACTTGTTGAGAGCTTTCCCGTGTAAATAGTTTTATTTTCTTTCTTTTCTTTGGGGGTCGAGAGGAGAAGACCACGATGAAAATGTTGAGTGACTCTCATATGCATTATTGTTGATCTAACAAAGAGCCCATATTACCTTGTCTTCTCCCTTGAATTGAATACTTGCAGATTTTAGCTTAGTTCAATGCACGTGCACTATTATTATTATTCACATCGTTCGGTTGTGCAAGTGAAAGGCAATAATGACGATATATGATGAACTGATTGAGATGAGAAAAGCTGGTATGAACTCGACCTCTCTTGTTTTTCTAATATGATTAGTCCATCGTTCCTGATTCAGCCTATTATGAATGAAACATATTTGCAATGACAATTAGAGATTATAGTTGCTTATGCCATGCTTAATTTGCTATGAGTTTATAATGGTTTACCTTGCGTGCCAACATGCTATTAAAATGGTTGTGATGTGGTATGATAGGGTGGTATCCTCCTTTGAACGATTCGAGTGGCTTGACTTGGCACATGTTCACGCATGTAGTTGAAACAAAATTAACATAGCCTCTACGATATTAATGTTCATGGTGAATTATATCCTACTCATGCTTGCATTCGGTGTTGATTAATTTTAATGCTTGTTCATGACTATTGTCGCTCTCTAGCTGGTCGCTTTCCAGTCTCTTTCTAGCCTTCACTTGTACTAAGCGGGAATACTGCTTGTGCATCCAATTCCATAAACCCCAAAGTTATTCCATATGTGTCGACCATACCTTCCTATATACGGTATATACCCGCCGTTCCAATTCAATTTGTATGTGACAAACTCTAAACCTTCAAATAAACATTCTGTTTTGTATGCTCGAATAACTCATGTATCAACTAGGGCTGTCTGTATCCTCCATGCTAGGCGGGTTATTCTCAAGGGGAGTGGACTCCGCTCCTCACTCACGAGAAAATGGCTGGTCACCGGGATGCCCAGTCCCATGCTCAAATTAAATCAAAATAATTGCAAACAAAACTCCCCCAGGATTTTTGTTAGTTGGAGGCACCCGTTGTTTTGGGAAAGCCTTGGATTGATGCTTGTTGGTGGTGGGGGAGTATAAACTTTACCATTCTGCTTGAGAACCGCCTATAATGTGTGTAGCATGGAAAATATCAAGATCTCTGTTGTTATGTTGACAATGAAAGTATACCACTCAAAATATTATTCATCTCTATTTCAAAATCGAGCTCTGGCACCTCTAAAAATCCCCGCTTCCCTCTGCGAAGGGCCTATATATTTACTTTTATGTTGAGTCATCATCCTCTTATTAAAAAGCACGAGTTGGAGAGCATCGCTGTCATTTACATGTATTATCGTTAGTTTACATTGAGTATGACTTGACTGGATCTCTTTTACCATGAATTATAATGTCTAGTCAGTCCTTGATCTTTAAAGGTGCTCTGCATTTATATTTTGTGGTCTCAGAAAAGGCTAGCGATATACCATCTTGTTATATCATATTATGATTGTTTTAAGAAAGTGTTGTTATCCGAGATTTATTATTATTGCTCCCTAGTTGATTATGCCATTGATATGAGTAAACATGAGACCTAAATGTTATTATGAATATGGTTAGTTCATAATCTTTGCTGAAAACTTGAATGCTGGCTTTACATATTTACAACAACAAGAGCAAACAGAGTTTATAAAAAAAATCTTTAACACTTTCAGTTTATCAACTGAATTACTTGAGGACAAGCAAAGGTTTAAGCGTGGGGGAGTTGATACATTTCCGTCGTATCTACTTTTCCAAACACTTTTGCCCTTGTTTTGGACTCTAATTTGCATGATTTGAATGGAACTAACCCGGATTGACACTGTTTTCAGCAGAATTGCCATGGTGTTATTTTTGTGCACAAATAAAAGTTCTTCGAATGACCTAAAAATCAACGGAGATTATTTTTGGAATATATAAAAAATACTGGCGAAAGAATCAAGGCCAGGGGGCCCACACCCTGTCCAAGAGGGTGGGGGGCGCGCCCCCTGCCTCGTGGCCCCCTGGTGCTCCACCGACCTCAACTCCAACTCCATATATTCGTGTTTGGGGAGAAGAAATCAGAGAGAAGGATTCATCGCGTTTTACGATACGAAGTCGCCGCCAAGTCCTAATCTCTTTCGGGAGGCCAGTTCTGGAGTCCGTTCGGGGCTCCGGCGAGGGGAATCCGTCGCCATCGTCATCACCAACCTTCCTCCATCACCAATTTCATGATTCTCACCGCCGTGCGTGAGTAATTCCATCATAGACTTACTGGACGGTGATGGGTTGCATGTGATTTATCATGTAATCGAGTTAGTTTTGTTAGGGTTTGATCCCTAGTATCCACTATCTTTTGAGATTGATGTTGCTATGACTTTGCTATGCTTAGTGCTTGTCACTAAGTCCCGAGTGCCATGATTTTAGATCTGAACCTATTATGTTTTTATGAATATATGTGAGTCTTGATCCTATCTTGCAAGTCTATAGTCACCTATTATGTGTTATGATCCGTTAACCCCGAAGTGACAATAATCGGGATACTTACCAGTGATGACCGTAGTTTGAGGAGTTCATGTATTCACTATGTGTTAATGCTTTCGTCCGGTACTCTATTAAAAGAAGGCCTTAATATCCCTTAGTTTCCAATAGGACCCCGCTGCCACGGGAGCGTAGGACAAAAGATGTCATGCAAGTTTTTTTCCATAAGCACGTATGACTATATTCGGAATACATGCCTACATTATATTGATGAACTGGAGCTAGTTCTGTGTCACCCTATGTTATAACTGTTGCATGATTGATCGCATCCGACATAATTATCCATCATTGATCCATTGCCTACGCGCTTTTCATATATTGTTATTCGTTTATTTACTTTTTCGTTGCTACTGCTACAATCACTATAAAACCAAAAATATTACTTTTGCCACCGTTACCACTACTATCATATTTCTTTGCTACTAAACACTTTGCTGCAGATATTAAGTTTCCAAGTGTGGTTGAATTGACAACTCAGCTGCTAATACTTGAGAATATTCTTTGGCTTCCCTTGTGTTGAATCTATAAATTTGGGTTGAATACTCTACCCTCGAAAACTGTTACGATCCCCTATACTTGTGGGTTATCACCCGTCTGTATGGCTGCCTCTTTCGCCTGGCGAATTGCGCAACCGCTATTCCATTGAAAAGAGTGCCAATTAATAGTCACCACCGCATTTCACACATGTTTCCCACCCGCGCGAGCGTAATCTGCCTCAGTTTTCCATGGAAGCATGCATATTCGGGGGTATATAAGCCCCCTCGCATGCCTTCATCGATACCATATCACTCCCTATCTTCCCCCTTCCTCATCGCCGCCACACTCACCTCTATCGGCCCCTTCGCTGGCTACCACCCCACTCAATATCTTCTACCTTCCCGTCCCCGTCACAATGACCCCATCGACCATGTCACATTCACGACCTCCCTGGTGATACTGAAGAAGACCGCTTCGAGAGAGAGCTCCGGGAGAGGGTGTGGGAGTACTCCTAGTGGGGTGAGGAAGACGCTCGCCGTAAGGCTGAATCAGCCTTAAGTTGTGACCACCTCCTTGCTGCCCTCGCTTAGTTTGACTGCATGTCGACGGCTTCCTGGGTAGAAATGGATGTCGTGCACACATCAGCCTTCAAAATTACGGCCTTGTTCCACATCTAGGACATAGGCATTCATCGACCGCATGGCCACGATAGTCATGGAAGCCAAAGCCTCCCATGCCTGGGAGGTCACTTCCTAAGGGAGGAAGAACATGTAGTTCAAATTCTAGTAGAGAATCACAATTCAAATGGTTGTTAAAATCCTAGTGTAATCCATGTTGAATTCTTGTTGAAATCCATGTTCAAATCTATTCCTTCCTTTTCCGGTTTATAGAGCCCAATTGAAAAATCTCACAACCAAGGTAGATGATGAGTGGTGGAATAATTTTTGTAGTTTACAAAATACTCATTTAATGAACTCGTTTTGTCAAGAAATTGTTTACCAATGTATTAATTGTAATTCATGCATGGGTGGCCAATAAATGATCAAGAAATTTTACATGCATTGGCAACGATTTAATGCACCTTGAAATCTGAACATGTGAATGAGAGCAATAAAAATGAGACTTATAAATTGAGAAAACATTTTTTTTAGATAAGCCCTATAAACCGAAAAGGGAGGGAATAATATGATAAAACTTTCATTGTTGAGGTGGGGAAGGAAGAAGGCTTGTAGCAAATGAAAAACGGGTTCCACATGGTATTTTCTCCATAAAAACAATCTCGCGAATGTCAGATTTTTAGCTCCTCTCAGCAAACGCAATGGCTGCCGTTAGATGTGGCCACACATATCTTGCTGCGCGGTTGCTAGCCATGTCAACTTTTGGAAACTCTTACGTTACAACACAAAAGTCGTGTGAATGCATCCTATTCAACACAAACCACCCACCGCACTCGCTAGCGCCTCAAGCTCCACTCGGGGAACCTAGGATCAAATCCTGGTACCTCCCTTTTTCTTTTTCCTTTTACTAGGTGTCAAAATATGTTTTTTAGGTGCATGTCAACTTTTTTGGACATAAATGTATATGGCAGTTTTTTTAATTTTCTTGAACTAGTCACATGGCAATTTTAAACATTTTTAATCTTCACACATCAAATTGTTTTGTACACATGGCATTTCTTTAGAATTTTTTGTTTTGATCCCATGGCAAATTAATAATAATTTTTATCTTCCAAAGATGACAATTTCAAGGTCTTTTTGTAATGCCCCATGCCAAGGTTTGAGAATTTTTATCGCTTATTCACGACAATTTTATTGTTAAAAGCATGTCATTTTCATTTTTGATAACATGACAACTTTATTATCAAGAGCACGACAATTTTAGTTTTATGAGCATGGCAAATTTGTTTTTAATGCATGGAAATTTTATTTATTTATTATTATGGAAATTTATTGCATGTGTTCTTTATGTTTTTGAAAACAAAAATATAAAGCATGGCAACTTAAGTATTTTTTACACTTAAATTGCAATGAAGTATATTTTTTAACATCATGGCAAATTATGAACTTGTTGTAGTATAACTTTTGTACATTTTATTTATAAATTAGAGGATGACAAGTTTAAATGGCAATTGCAAATTTATGGTTTTTCTCTGGCTTTTTCTGTATAAGGATTTTT
>NC_041380.1:485315319-485369877 GCF_002162155.2 Triticum dicoccoides
ATTTTTTGAAAAAAGAATCAGCCAAATGGTTCTCTGAGCCAACAGGGTGGGGGTGGGGGAGGGGGGGGGGGTCGCGATAGACCACCCCTGGAGCGAACACTCGAGGGAGAGAGTTTCCTTCGTTGGCTCGATCCTCTCCCAGCAAACAAATTGTTCGCTAGGGGGGACCTCCCCAACCGGTGGTTGTCACATATTAGACTACCCACAATGGGAGTAAGGCTAGTCACAATGGGGAGGAACTTAGGAGTAACATCACACATTCCAATACAACTTTGCTTATGTGGCACATATTTAATGAAGAGAAAGATACTTGTGATAACTAGCTAAGTTACCGGAACATCACACACTTCAAGAAACAATGAGTCTATAACCTAATAAATACATCGTTGCATGACACTACATAGATGTTCCTACCCACTATGAAGGTAGTAACATAGTCTAGGGAAGTTTGTAAGTTACTAGTTTATGTTCTTGCCCATTGTGACCAGCCTAATATAGATAGTAACATCACACATATCTAGATAAAATAGATGATGTGACAAGCAATAAATAAAGAAAGAGAGGCATGTGGTAACATAGCTATTTACTACTAGTATGAGTAACATCACACATATCAAGACAAGATGTGTCTATAGCCCAATAAATAAAGTGTTGCATGTTACCACACATATGTTTCTCCCACTAGAGAGGTAGTAACATAGAGTAGTAACATGGGCATGTTACTACTCTATGTTACTACCCATTGTGGCTAGTCTTAGGGTCCTTTTTTTAAGGGTATGTTTATTGCGATTCTTAACTACGTCTATGTCTTTTAGGCATAGCCGGTCCCAAGCCCCGGTAAAGGAGGAGGGTTGTGATAGACTTGGCGAGCCAACATAAAAACTAGCTAGTCCCATATGGTGATCTTCTGGGAAGTCCTCGTGAAAGGGTTTTATATATAAGGGTTGTGATAGGCTTGACGAGCCAACGTAAAACACTAGTCAGTCCTTTGGGTATGAAATTCATTTGGGCGAGATCAGTATTAGGATGGGTGACCTCCTGGAAAGTCCTTATGAAAGGGTTTCATATCTAGCCTAGCTCAACTTGTTTGGGACAAAAGGCTTAGAAGAAGAAGATGTTTATAGCGATGACGACTCTACAATGGTTGCTACCAAGGACCTTTTTTGAAGCACGATGTAGTGCCGAAGTTCTTGTGGCCCGTGTCTTTTAAGACATAAACCCTGCTCGGTCAGCATATTCACACTTGGAGATCAAGGTCCACAATCATCATGCACGTGTGTGAAGCCGAACAATATAGCACAAACCTGCATGTAACACGTACCCAAGGAGAAAACACACACCATATCTAGCTAGAGAACAAGATATGTGATGGTGTAGAGTATATAATACTCCGGAGAGGTAAGCAGCGCATCCTAAACTCCCTGTCATATGACCACATATTAATTAGCCGTAGATATTGTTTAGTGCATAATCCATAGCAAAGCGTGCATAGAGCTAGAGGCGTGTCGCCAACAATCTGCCTACGTCCCGTCAGAAAGCGACGTAGCTAGCTGTTCTACATACGTACGTACTCTAGCAATCATTCACCCTATTAAGTACTCTACTCCGTATTAGCTGCCACAATCAGCATCACCAACAGCAAATTAAAATACGCACGTCAGGAAGTGATAAAATAATACTGGTACGGTAGCAGCTACACGTTTTTTGAATCCCATGATCGATCGATCGGCCGGCCGGTACCCGAATTGACCCCCACGATCGATATTCGCCGCGAGATCGATGAGAACCTAGTACTACCGCGTTCCTTTGCGGCAATAGTATCTGTACCCGCCGCCCCCAGAGGCGGCGGCGGGAATGTAACTCCGGTGCCACACATCGGCCTCGCTGTCATGCTAGCTCCAGCTAGCATGCACGGCTTGACATAGACGACCCCCGCCAGTCCTCTCCACCCAGAACCCAACCCAACCCCCGGACACATATAAAGCCGGGGCCTGCGCTGCGATATATTGCAAGCGAGACACGCAGACCTTGCTACATAGAAGAGGTCCGGGGTCCAAATCGAGCTATATATGGTGCTGAGTGCTTACGCGATGGAGAGCGCGAGTCTCGGCGTGCGGTACTTCGAGTGGCTCAGGCCGCGGTCACCGCGGGCATCCTCGCCGTCATCGGTGCCGGCCTCGCTCTCGTCGCCGTCGAGTGATTTCCTGGTGCCCGGCAAAGATCATCCAAGCACCATGATGTGCCTGCCGCTCCTCGGCAGGGTCGGGGCTGGGGAGGAGACGACGAGCGGCGGTACCCCTGTTGGCGCGCAGACGAGCCCTGTCAAAGAGGAGCTGAGCGGTATTACGGAGGACGCCGGTGTTGACCTGAACATCGGCTTGCCGGCCGGTGGCGGATATAGTTCTGAAGAAGAGGTGCCGCCCATGGCCATGTCCATGGACGAGGATGAGGAGGAGGAGGAGGAGGAGGTCGAGACTGACGAGGAGGAAGAGGAGAAGCCAAGGTACGAGAGGTGCAAGGTGGAAGCAGGCGTGCACGTTGAACACAGTGAGATGTTGGTCGAGTCAGTGGAGGGATCAGACCTTGGATCCGTGGGCGGGGAAGAGAGCAGCTGCTGCCGCCACCGGCGGTTCTGGATCCCGACGCCGGCGCAGATACTCATCGGCGCGGTGCAGTTCGTCTGCCACGTCTGCAGCAAGACCTTCAATAGATACAACAACATGCAGGTGACCGATCCATGCCCCGCCCTTTGTTTAATTTCGACTAAGATTTGCACCGACTCCAAGTTTTCTGATCCATCTTCTATTTTTCTCTGTTTCAAACGACCTAGTTTAGTTTTGAATTGAATTTTTCACATATGAACACATGCATAACGTTGGAGCTTAATGAATGACTACTATTTTGGATAGTAAAGCATAGGCCGGTGGCGTGCAATACTGCGAGTGAGACAAGAGTTATATTCCTTTTGCTCGTGTCTCCACTCTCAACTCGGCCTCATGCATGCATACCTGCATCTTCATGTTTGCCGAATAATAACCTAGCAAATATTCCATGCCGCCCGTAAGGAATGAAATATATATGCTACTCCTTCTATAAATTAATATAAAAATGTTTAGATCATTATTTTAATATTCGAACGCTTTTATATTAGTTTACAAAGAAAGTACTTGAAATGGAAATGAAACTAGACCACCATAGCCACAGCCACGTAGTATATATCAGGCTAGCTCGGTTCACACATGCATCTTTTCTACAGTATCCAAATATATTCGTTTCTCTTCCTTGCCGTAGACTCGACTGACATGCTGGTTCTGCATGCAGATGCACATGTGGGGCCACGGGCGGGAGTACCGGAAGGGCCCGGAGTCGCTCAAGGGCGCGGCGGGGCAGTCGACCCACGCGGCGGCGCTGGCGCTGCTGCGGCTGCCGTGCTACTGCTGCGCGGCGGGGTGCCGGAACAACGTGGCCCACCCGCGGGCGCGGCCGCTCAAGGACTTCCGCACGCTGCAGACGCACTACCGGCGCAAGCACGGCGCCAAGCCCTTCGCCTGCCGCCGCTGCGCCAAGCCCTTCGCCGTCAAGGGCGACTGGCGCACGCACGAGAAGAACTGCGGCAAGCGCTGGTTCTGCGCCTGCGGCTCCGACTTCAAGCACAAACGCTCCCTCAACGACCACGTCCGCTCCTTCGGCGGCGGTCATCACCCCGTCGCCCCCGCCGACGCGGCGGCGGCGCCCGCGCCCGCGCAGCAGCGCAGGGAGCGCATCATCCGGTTCGACCAGCAGTGCCACGGTGCCCGTGCGTGAGCTTGACAGATCAATTGACAGGGTTTATTAATTAATTCTTGATCGAACATTAGCTAGTTTTGCGTACATGCGATTGGTATATGCTCCATAGACGTGTACGTACATAGAAGGTTGGAACAAGGAGCACACACACGCGTGTTTATACATACAATAAGATCATAGAGGTTTGCCGTGTAGATGATAGCTAGGCTGTTAAGTAGCTGAATTTTCCTCTGGGGGAGCTGCAGATACAAGTAGCTTGCGAGGGAGAAAATTTGTCAGCTTCACAGACCAATATTCTTCTGGCAGATTTATAGTATGTATCAAATGTACTATCAAGCATGCATGATTTCAAATTGTATCTGATTAATGAGATGGACTATCAGTTGTTAACGTCTGACCGGTTGATCATTATTTAGTGATGGCGTGTCCCTTTTCTTGTTTTTCATGAACACATTCCTCATGCAGCTGCATTTTAATTTACCCTCAGTTTTGTTGCTAATATACGAAGAACAGGACCATTATAGTCTCTTTTTTAGACAACGAAAATCACAAATTTTGGTTACAAAAATATTCATACATGCAGGAAATAGATTTTATATTTATAAAAAAGATGATGGATTTAAACATGTCCCTGTTAATTATGATACTCCTTCCAATCCAAATTAATTGATGCAGCTTTAATACAACGTTATACTAAAATTGTACTAAAGCCCTGTCAATTAATTTGGACCGGAGGGTGTATGTAAATATAACCATTTATTGCGCAATGTTATCTATATTTTGTGGCGTAATATAATATATCTTATTATGTGAATGTTTTTCGGATCCTGCAAAACGGGTTCTGTACGCGTTGCCGCAGCATTGAATACTATACACTTTCTAAATATTATGTAGAATATAATTCAAACCCCATGGTTTAAACTATATAAGATTTTTTTATAAGAACAACAAATCTTAACATGAAAAGTTGTACATGTCACAATTAAATGCAGTGTGATTTAAAACTCACTTAGAATGCACTATTGCATGCTGCATGGCGGAGGATTCTCATGTGTAGTCAGACGGATGCTAGTGGATTAGGCTATAAATCTAATGGCTAAAACAATTTTGATGATGTGGAAGCATGCATGTTGAGATAAATAGAAGTGTGGGGATCACTCTCTTGAATATATATGATTCAAAATGACATGTTTTTTTATCCATTCTTGAAATGCATTATTTACATGATATTTCAATAATATGTTTAAGATGAAATATTGTTTTCTCTATAAAATTTAGGGCTCATTTGGGGTTTACATGATTTTCAAATCTGAGGAATAGGAAGAGTAAAGGATTAGGGGTGTCCTGCCCACTCCAATCCTTATGAACTTTTCATGAGATTTCACCTAATGCTAAGAATCCTAAGGAATGAGTTCGGAATGGTCACAGTTCGAAGAAATCTAGTACTTCTATTCCTTCGAAATGAATTCTAAACATAAGAAAATAAAATCCCATGGCTGGAAATATCATATGGAATCCTGTAAAAATTCTGCAACCCGAATGAGCCCTTAACTATGTCGGAGCAATGAGATAGTCATGTACCCCCGAGTTCACCAAAAAACTGTGATATGTTGTAAATACTTGTGCCAATATTATTTCCTCGAATAGATCACGTTCTCCTTTCTACCCCCTAAATGTGACTATGTGACAACTTTTCTCTCCAGTTATTTTACAAAACTTTCAAAACTAGGAGTGGCTATTTCTCAATTGACTTAGGAAAAGTTATTCCTATAACCTCGTCCTTCTTATCCCTTTGTACTTACACGAATCCCAGTGTTTATATTGCATGGTTCTTATAGTTAGCATGGACCTTAGAAATAAAATAGGATTTTTTTAAAGCTTCTTACTTACCTAGTTGTGACATTTTGACAACTATTACTTTACTATATTATTTTCATTGAACTGGCAAGCCGGGCCCACTTATTCGAAAGCCAGACATATATTCATTATAGTCATACCAAATTATTTCAAAATTTATTAGATTTCATCAAAAAAAAATTCAAGTACGTCAACTTCGTTGAATAGGCTGCACCCCACTAATCATATCCAATGTCATATGTACCACTGACAAACTAAAATTTCTAGTTTCCCAGACAATCAACTACAAATAGCATCATGTGTTGTGGGCCCGCCTTGTAAATTTGGGGAAATGACAAAAAAGATGGTTGAAGGCCATAGCAAGGGACCACAACTTAGGGTAAAAATGTAGTTGCATTTTTGTTGTCTCCTCCAGGTCATATTTGAAACAGGGGAGAACTTGGTTATATTTTGTTTCTTTCTAGGGTGATTTGCATTGTGTTGTAACAGTTTTATTTGTATAGATCTAATTCTTGGACCTTAAAATAGGTGTGGTGGTGGTGGTGGTGGGGGGGGGTGGTAAAATGTGATAAGATTTTTAATTGGGTAAATGTTTTCACAAGGTCGCAACTAGCATGTAACATGTAGAATGCACATAGAAAAATATTTGCATTAGAACACGTAAATTGTTTGTGCGTTTTATCTTAGAAAGTATTTTCATAATATATAGCGTGGAAGTTGTTAATCCTACCAGGGATCTCACCTTATCCTACATGACATATGTGTGGGATTGTAAAAGTCAAGTCAACAAAGCCCCCAACAATTTATCATGGTCTAGAAGTAAAAGAAGAGAAGAAGATAAAGGAATAATTATAGAGATAAAACCTCAAGACAAAGAAGCACATTAGGTTAAGAGAAACTATGGACTATAGACCGCCCTCTTTCCTATCCCACGATATTGGTGCACAAATTAACTACCTTATCTCTCCTACCTACAACCTCAAGGGTACTTGTCGGTGTCAAAACCGGCGGATCTCGGGTAGGGGGTCCCGAACTGTGCGTCTAAGGCGGATGGTAACAGGAGGCAGGGAACACGATGTTTTACCCAGGTTCGGGCCCTCTTGATGGAGGTAAAACCCTACGTCCTGCTTGATTAATATTGATGATATGGGTAGTACAAGAGTAGATCTACCACGAGATCAGAGAGGCTAAACCCTAGAAGCTAGCCTATGGTATGATTGTATGTTGTAGTTGTTGTTGTCCTACGGACTAAAACCCTCCGGTTTATATAGACACCGGAGAGGGTTAGGGTTACATAAGGTCGGTTACAAAGGAGGAGATACACATATCCGTATTGCCTAGCTTGCCTTCCACGCCAAGTAGAGTCCCATCCGGACACGAGACGAAGTCTTCAATCTTGTATCTTCACAGTCTAACAGTCCGGCCAATGGAGATAGTCCGGCTGTCCGGAGACCCCCTAATCCAGGACTCCCTCAGTAGCCCCTGAACCAGGCTTCAATGACGATGAGTCCGGCGCGCAGTATTGTCTTCGGCATTGCAAGGCGGGTTCCTTCTCCGAATACATCACGTAAGAATTGGAATACAAGGATAGTGTTCGACCCTGCAAAATAAGTTCCACATACCATCGTAGAGAGAATAATATTTTCACAAATCTAATTTGCTGACTTGTTTTGGCAGCACGACATTATGTCATGGCCCGGTGATTATTCGAACCGTTTCCTTTAACTAGCCTCGCACATAACGCGAGGCGGTTTTTTGACACGTCTTGTCAAAGCAAAGATCGTGTCCCCTTATTACGGGATTCTCATCAATACGGGCGTGGGTAACCCAACCGTATCTAGGACTCCTAGATTATAGGCAAGTCTCAAACGGCTACGGAGAGGACGCTTGATATTCACCCTCTTTATAAAGGGACAAGGCTTTTACTTTTTTCCCTCCCGTGCTCAATTGAATCCCTCCCCCGCCTCGAGTTCTAGCGCCCAAAGCCCAGGTCAGGTGCTTCGAATCTTCAATCATGTTCGGATCTAGCCTTCAAGGCCGGTGGATGCCCTCCTCCGTTACGGAAGAAGACATCAAGAAGTTGAGGGAGGCCAGATACCTGACCGCCGAGGTTTCGCATCGGCTGCCTACTCGAGGGCAGGTCGTCCCTACTCCTGAACCCAACGAAGACATCGTGTTCATCTCCCACTTCCTCCGAGGACTAGGCCTCGCTCTGGATCCCTTCGTTAGGGGGTTGATGTTTTATTACGGGCTAGATTTCCACGATCTAGCCCCGGACTCCTTTCTCCACATCTCGACATTCATTGTCGTGTGTGAGGCCTTCCTCCGCATTAACCCCCACTCCGGCCTGTGGCTCAAGACCTTTGATGTGAAGCCGAAGATGGTCGAGGGGCAGTATGCAGCGTGCGGAGGCGCATTAATAAGCAAGATAGCAGGAGCTCCGTGGCCCAAAGGTTCCTTTCTAGAGGTGTTCGGATTATGGCAACAGGAGTGGTTTTACATCACAGCTCCCAGAAGTGCCAAGTGGGTGGCTGCCCCTGCTTTCCGCTCAGGCCCTCCACCATAACTGATGTCATGGATTAGTAGAGGGCCGAGCTGGGGTCCTGCCAAGGACGTGCCTGTACTGCAAAGCCGCAGCCAAAATCTCTTCGAAGGAGATTTCAGTTTGATTATGGTGGCGCAAGTCATGTTGGTTCATCGAGTCCAGCCTTGCAAACGCCGGCCCCTCCGCATGTGGGAGTTCAACCCAGAAGGGCCGCATACTATTCAAAATTTCCTCGGCCTGACGCACGAGGAGATGTACAAATCATTCTTCAGACCCCAAATAGAGTGTCCGGATACTACCGAGGACGTGGGCCCGAGTAGCAACCGCACCGCTGACCAAGTAAGTTATCCTCTAGCCGAATACACCGTCTTTCATTTATCATGACGTTATTCTGAGAAATCGCTCTTTGACCAGGACTGGATAACAAAGGCGAAGATGATTCCTGAGGGTTTGGAAAATCCGGTACTGGAAAAGATGCTCGAGCTAGCACCTTGCCCGGAGCCCTCAAAGGAAGACAAAGGGGGGAATAATGAGGGCGAAAGCGGGCCTCCATCGCTACCTATTCCGACCGAGGGAACGAGCGCCTCCGTGAGGGAGGATAACCGAGGGGAGGAATCGGACATTCTTTCACCCCGGGGAAGGAAGAGGACTACCTCTGAAGATCCGAAAACCAAGGTTTCCAAGCGGGAGAAGAAATCTCCACCAGAGGGTCCTGCCTTGGAGGGTGCTCTTGCCGCACAAAGTCCGCGCGGGGATCAGCCCTCCAACGAGCTGTAAGTAATCAGAAAGTACTTTAATAGTGGAGATATACTATCTTACCTCTGAGGAAAATAACCGAAGTATTTATTGCAGTTCGGATCTTAGCCCTTCTTAGGAGAGCTCGTCTTCGGGGGATCTTCTTTCGGAGATGATGGAGAGCGAAACACCTCCCCCGGACTCCTCCGCTCAAGAAGCGGGCGACCTTGAAGTGTCGTCACGGAGGGCCTCTCCGGATCCGGTGAGGCCAGAAGATAATCCTATAGTCACCCAAAGTCCCCAGCGTCCGGCTCTCGAAGAGAGCAAACAGAAGATTCCGGCACCGTTTGGTATGCGGTCTGACGTAGTCAGAGATCTGTTGGAGCGAGCGGCCATCTCATAAGAACACCTTACATTGATGGGTACGGTGATGGAAAGGATCTCATCCGCCGAAGGCGGGTTGCATGATGCCTTTATGAGTCTATTGACGGGCTTTGAGGTATGTAAAATGATGTACATTTGTGATGGTACCACACATTTTTAGGTGTGCCCTGTGTAGATAGTAGCCCCCGAGACTCTGGTTGTCGCCGAGAACGGTGGCAAATAGAGTATCGTAGTCCCAGGCAATAACCATACCGCTTTAATATGCAGGTAGTGGGAGCTTCGGTGGCTAGCCGGACTCATGAGTTTGCCGAACTAAAGCGGCAAATATAGATGCGGCAGACGCCGACATCGAGCTTGTTAACAAGCGGCTTGACGAGTCACAGGGTAAGTAATGTTTTTCTGGTGAATGTCACATAATAAGAGCAGCATGATGCCAGTATCTTTAATATGTTGTGACTGCAGACGGAGCTACCATCGTGGAGACCCTTCGGGCGGAACTTGCCCGAGCCAAGGAAACAAGCAAGAATTAGTAATGCGGCTGCTTTGAAGGCAGTCGAAGAGTTAAGAGACGAGAAGGCCGTGCATTGCGAAAGCAAAGAGAAGATGGCCAAGATGGCCGTAGAATTAAAAGACACTGCCGACCGTTGCCAGTTCCTTGAAAAAGAGAACCGATTGAAGGCAGCGGACCTTGAAAAGGCCACAATGGTGACCAAAGACACTCGCTCTGCTATGAGGGCGAAGAAGGAGGAGCTGCACGAAGCCAGGGATATCGCGGCTGGGAAGCCCTTTCTGCTACAGAGGAAGTTCGGGGATCCGGGTATGCCCCTCTGGATCGGCTGTGGAGTTCGACACACACATATATAGACTTGGCGGCGAGCACTGCCGATGCGGCCAAATACTTCCAAGGTCAAATAGATCGTGAAGTGGACAAGCTGTTCTGGTCGCAATTCAACGTTCCAGAGCGTCCGCTTCCATTGACTGATCAGCTAGCTGAATGGGCCGAACTAAATAGGTTGTCCGGACTTGCCATGAGGTCTGTCGTGGATCAGCTGTGGCCGGAAAAGCCGAAGCCGAACAGCTATTTCAGCTTAGTGCAGCAGTTCCTTGGTGCGGTGTCGCGCATCAATGCGATGAAGAGGTCGGCTTGCATAGAAGGCTCGTGGATGGCCCTTGCCCGTGTTGAAGCATAATGGGCGGAGATGGATGATACCACTGTTGCGGCGCAGGGTTCGACCATAGGCCGAGTGGCTGCCGAGCTCTATTTTGAAGAGGTTCTCGAGGGTGCTCGTTTGATAGAGGCCCAATGCTCGAAGAATATTATGTTTGAGTGACATGTATTCCCATTGTAAACAAAATGTTTTTATGAAATTTATAAAGGCTGTGTTTATACTTTTGCCTGAAAGTAATATGATGCCTCCTGTGCGGCCGTTTCTGTATACATGTGTATAACCTGAAAGATTGCAGTCATCGGCTTCAGCCCCCACGCATATAATGCGGAGGTGTTCGCAGAAGGCGCGTGTTCACACTTAACCCAACGTCTTGGTCCTATTAAGGAGGTGATAGCGCAGCGAATGAGGCAACCGGACAATAATGCTTTAACACTTTCACTTAGCCATAGGAGTTTGACGGTGGGGCTACTATATAGCCCCTGTTGGCTCCGCACTCTCTCGAATTCGGGGTGCGTACATGCCTAGCCGGGAAACAGCCCTTCGTTAAGGCGGAGGAATTCTTACATTCCGATAGGTCATTGATACGTCTCCAACGTATCTATAATTTTTGATTGCTCCATGCTATATTATCTACTATTTTGGACTATATTGGGCTTTATTTTCCACTTTTATATTATTTTTGGAACTAACCTATTAACCGGAGGCCCAACCCAGAATTGCTTTTTTTTGCCTATTTCAGTGTTTCGGATAAACAGAATATCAAACGTAGTCCAAACGAAATAAAATCTTCGGAAATGTGATTTTCTCATCGAACGTGATCCAGGAGACTTGGACCCTACTGCAAGGGATCAAAGAGGTGGTCACGAGGGTGGGGGGCGCCCCCCCTAGGGCGTGCCCCCCTGCCTCGTGGGCCCCTTGGTGCTCCACCGACGTACTCCTTCCTCCTATATATACACACGTACCCCCAAACGATCAGAACAGGAGCCAAAAACCTAATTCCACCGCCGCAACTTTCTGTATCCATGAGATCCCATCTTGGGGCCTGTTCCGGAGCTTCGCCGGAAGAGGGCCGTCATCACGGAGGGCTTCTACATCATCCTAGGCCCTCCGATGAAGTGTGAGTAGTTTACCTCAGACCTTTGGGTTCATAGTTAGTAGCTAGATGGCTTCTTCTCTCTCTTTGAATCTCAATACAAAATTCTCCCCCTCTCTTGTGGAGATCTATTCGATGTAATCTTCTTTTTGCGGTGTGTTTGTTGAGATCGATGAATTGTGGGTTTATGATCAAGTCTATCTATGAATAATATTTGAATCTTCTCTGAATTCTTTTATGCATGATTGGTTATCTTTGCAAGCCTCTTCGAATTATCCGTTTGGTTTGGCCAACTAGATTGGTAGTTCTTGCCATGGGAGAAGTGCTTAGCTTTGGGTTCGATCTTGCGGTGTCCTTACCAGTGACAGAAGGGGCAGCAAGGCACGTATTGTATCGTTGCCATCGAGGATAACAAGATGGGGTTTATTTCATATTGCATGAATTTATCTCTCTACATCATGTCATCTTGCTTAAGGCGTTACTCTGTTTTTAACTTAATACTCTAGATGCATGCTGGATAGCGGTCGATGAGTGGAGTAATAGTAGTAGATGCAGAATCGTTTCGATCTACTTGTCACGGACGTGATGCCTATATACACGATCATGCCTAGATATTCTCATAATTATGCTCAATTCTATCAATTGCTCAACAGGAATTTGTTCACCCACCGTAGAATACTTATGCTCTTGAGAGAAGCCACTAGTGAAACCTATGGCCCCCGGGTCTATTCTCATCATATCAATTTCCATCACTTTTATATTGTTTTGCTATTTACTTTACCTTTACTTTTTTACTTTGCATCTTTATATCAAAAATACCAAAAATATTCTATCTATCATATCTCACTCTCGTAAGTGACCGTGAAGGGCTTGACAACCCCTAATCGCGTTGGTTGCGAGTAGCTATCGCTTTGTGCAGGTACGAGGGACTTGAGTGTGGGCTCCTACTGGATTGATACCTTGGTTCTCAAAAACTGAGGGAAATACTTACGCTACTCTGCTGCGTCATCCCTTCCTCTTCGGGGAAAACCAACGCAAGCTCAAGACATAGCAGTCATCGAGTGGTTGACCAGTCTCACGCTATATCATGACAGTCAGTTTTCGGCTTTCTCTACTGAGGTGCTCATCCGGATGACCCGGGGCACAATCGCAGTAGTTCTGCTAGTGCTACCTTAGCCGATAGAGTGGAACGTAAGGTACCAAAACATAGGAGCCGGGCAAACCCAACATTTGACCAAAGACATGATTCGGAGCTGATGCATATAAGGCCAAACTCGCGACGCCGAACACTCCCTAAGGTATTCGGTCTTTATGGTATAAACCGGGCCTAAATAGTGCCCTTTGTAAGAAGCCCCTGGTGTCCAGGTACGTGCATTATTCTGACGTGGCCACATGCCAAGACGCCAGCATCCTTCTCAATTGTACTGAGAATCCGAGGGATGTGTATCAACAAGAGACAGTAAAAAAGGTTGACGCAGGGTCTTAATCTAAAAAGAATCCTTGGGACGGGTCCCTACTGCACGTCTGCGCCTGTGTCTCCATTGTGTCGTATCCTGGACGGGTGTAGCACGATGGTCATCTGTAAAAGAGAGAAACTTAGGTGAAAAGTTGTCGTGCAAAAAGGTAGGTTTGAGGAAACCATGTATAATTCAAGATGAATAAAAATTGCCACTTGTCTGCGCGGGTTAAGCCCCTTGTATTTGTAATAGGGGTGTGGCTTATCAAACCTGTGTGAGTTACATATATCTGCGCCGGACTCGTCTAACTGTGTCCGTGGTCTTGACGACCTATCAAATGCTATAGCTGGTGAGGCCCTTTTTAGTGTGCGGCTGCCAAGGCAGTCGCACTCTCTTCGGCGCGCAGGGATCGCTTAATATTTCCATTCACTGTAATGATGCCACGTGGACCGGGCATCTTAAGCGTAAGGGAAGCGTAATGCGGTATTGCATTAAAGCGAGCGAAAGCTTCGCGTCCAAGTAGTGCTTGAAAGCCACTTTGGAACGGAGCAATGTGGAATGATAAATTTTCGCTACGGAAGTTATCGGGGAAGCCTAATATAATCTCTAGTAGCAGGGAGCCCGTGCAATGAGCCCCTGGGCCTGGCATTACTCCTTTAAGGGTAGTGTTGCTGTGGCAAATTTTCGCTGGGTCTATCCCCATTTTGCAGATTGTATCCTGGTATATTATGTTTAAACTACTGCCGCCGTCCATCAGGACTCTTGTAAAGTGGTATCCGTCAATTATTGGGTCTAATACCAGGGCAGCCCATCCTGCATGCCGGATACTTGCTGAGTTATCCTGATGGTCAAAAGTGATCGGTTGAAATGACCAGTGGCAGGACTCCGCGGTGATAGGCCCTTGGGCATGTTTATCTGGGAGTGCCGCTTTGTTTTTCCTCTTTATAACATGTAACACATTTACTGTTTTGACTTCTGGTGGAAATTTCTTTTGTTCCCTAGTGTCTTGCTTGAGAGGCTCATCCTCGTCTTCGCTTGGTGTATCCCCCCCTTGTGTACGGTGTTGAGCTTGCCGGACTGCTTGAAGACCCAACATTCTCTGTGGGTATGATTAGCAGGTTTACCGGGGGTGCTATGGATCTCACATACTTGGTCCAGAATTTTGTTTAGGCTGGACAGTTCGTCTCTGGCGCCTTTAGAGGGCGGCTTCTGCTGACTTGGCCGAGAGCTTTTGAATCCGGCGTTTGCTGCCGTGCTCTTCGTGTTGTCTTCTTTATTCCGGTGTTTGTTATTGTTGTTGCGCCGTGATTTTCCGTTTCCATTTCTAAGTTCGGATGTACTGGGGTCGCTGGTGCTGCATCTGGCTAGCCAGCTATCCTCACCCGCGCAAAAGCGGGTCATGAGGCTTGTTAATGCTGCCATGGTTCTCGACTTTTCTTGGCCGAGGTGTCTGGCAAGCCATTCGTCACGGACGCTATGCTTAAAAGCTGCCAAGGCTTCAGCGTTCGGACAGTCGACTATTTGGTTATTTTTAGTAAGAAACCTGTTCCAAAGCTTTCGGGCTGACTCTCCGGGCTGTTGAGTTATATGACTCAAATCGTCTGCGTCCGGAGGTCGGACGTAAGTCCCTTGAAAATTTGCCCGAAAAGCGTCTTCGAGCTCTTCCCAGCTTCCAATGGAGCTTTCGGGGAGGATTTTAAGCCAGTGCCGAGCTGGCCCTTTGAGTTTGAGGGGTAAATACTTAATGGCGTGGAGAACATCTCCTCGAGCCATATGGATATGGAGGATATACTCCTCAATCCAGACCCCAGGGTCTGTTGTTCCGTCGTATGCCTCTATGTTTACGGGTTTGAATCCCTCTGGAAATTCATGGTCCAGTACCTCGTCGGTGAAACATAGGGGGTGTGCGGCACCCCTGTATCTGGGTGTACCGTAGTGTTCGGATGTTTGTTGTGTTGCATCGTATGCTGGAGCACGCCTGCGTGGTGAAGGAAATATGCCCTAGAGGCAATAATAAAATTATTATTTATTTCCTTATATCATGATAAATGTTTATTATTCATGCTAGAATTGTATTAACCGGAAACATAATACATGTGTGAATACATAGACAAACAGAGTGTCACTAGTATGCCTCTACTTGACTAGCTCGTTAATCGAAGATGGTTATGTTTCCTAACCATGAACAAAAGAGTTTTTATTTAATTAACGGGATCACATCATTAGAAGAATGATGTGATTGGCATGACCCATTCCATTAGCTTAGCACCCGATCGTTTAGTATGTTGCTATTGTTGGGGAACGTAGCACAAATTCAAAATTTTCTACGCATCACCAAGATCAATCTATGGAGTAATCTAGCAACGAGGGGAAGGAGAGTGCATCTACATACCCTTGTAGATCGCTAAGCGGAAGCGTTCAAGTGAACGGGGTTGATGGAGTCGTACTCGTCATGATCCAAATCACCGATGATCCTAGTGCCGAACGGACAGCACCTCCGTGTTCAACACACGTACAGCTCGGTGACGTCTCCTACGCCTTGATCCAGCAAGGGGAGAAGGAGAGGTTGGGAAGACTCCATCCAGCAGCAGCACGACGGTGTGGTGGTGGTGGAGGAGCGCGGGACTCCAGCAGGGCTTCGTCAAGCACTACGAGAGACGAGGAGGGAGAGGGGTAGGGCTGCGCCAACAGGGAGAGCAAATCACATGTGTTGGGCAGCCCCAAACCTCAAGTATATATAGGGGAGGGGAGGGGCTGCACCCCCACCTAGGGTTCCCTCCCTAGGGGTGGCGTCCAGCCCTAGATCCCATCTAGGGGGCGGCCAAGGGGGGAGAGAGGGGGGCGCACCACTAGGTGGGCCTTAGGCCCATATGAGCCTAGGGTTTGCCCCCTTCCCCTCTTGGAGGCGCCTTGGGCCTTGGTGGGAGGCGCCCCAGCCCACCTAGGGGCTGGTCCCTTCCCACTATTGGCTCATGTAGGCCTCCGGGGCTGGTGGCCCCACCTGGTGGACCCCCGGACCCCTCCGGTGGTCCCGGTACACTACCGGTGATGCTCGGAACACTTCCGGTGGCCAAAACCATACTTCCTATATATCAATCTTTACCTCCGGACCATTCCGGAACTCCTCGTGACGTCCGGGATCTCATCCGAGACTCCGAACAACATTCGGTAACTGCGTACATACTTTCCCTATAACCCCAGCGTCATCAAACCTTAAGTGTGTAGACCCTACGGGTTCGGAAGTCATGCAGACATGGCCGAGACAACTCTCCGGTCAATAACCAACAGTGGGATCTGTATACCCATGTTGTCTCCCACATGCTCCACGATGATCTCATCGGTTGAACCAGGATGTCAAGGACTTAATCAATCCCGTATACAATTCCCTTTGTCTAGTGGTATGATACTTGCCCGAGATTCGATCGTCGGTATCCCGATACCTTGTTCAATCTCGTTACCGGCAAGTCTCTTTACTCATTCCGTAACACATCATCCCGTGATCAACTCCTTGATCACATTGTGCACATTATGATGATGTCCTACCGAGTGGGCCCAGAGATACCTCTCCGTTTACACGGAGTGACAAATCCCAGTCTCGATTCGTGCCAACCCAACAGACACTTTCGGAGATACCTGTAGTGTACCTTTATAGCCACCCAGTTACGTTGTGACGTTTGGCACATTCAAAGCACTCCTACGGTGTCCGGGAGTTGCACAATCTCATGGTCTAAGGAAATGATACTTGACATTAGAAAAGCTTTAGCATACGAACTACATGATCTTGTGCTAGGCTTAGGATTGGGTCTTGTCCATCACATCATTCTCCTAATGATGTGATCCCGTTATCAACGACATCCAATGTCCATGGTCAGGAAACCGTAACCATCTATTGATCAACGAGCTAGTCAACTAGAGGCTTACTAGGGACATGGTGTTGTCTATGTATCCACACATGTATCTGAGTTTCCAATCAATACAATTCTAGCATGGATAATAAACGATTATCATGAACAAGGAAATATAATAATAACCAATTTATTATTGCCTCTAGGGCATATTTCCAACAGTCTCCCACTTGCACTAGAGTCAATAATCCAGTTCACATCGATATGTGATTAACACTCAAGGTCACATCCCCATGTGACTAACACCCAAAGAGTTCTGGGTTTGATCATGTTATGCTTGTGAGAGAGGTTTCAGTCAACGGGTCTGCAACATTCAGATCCGTATGTACTTCACAAATTTCTATGTCATCTTGTAGATGCAACTACCACGCTACATTTGGAGCCATTTCAAATAACTGTTCTACTTGGAGCTATTCTAAATTGTTGCTCCATTATACGTATCCGGTATCTCTACTCAGAGCTATCTGGATAGGTGTTAAGCTTGCATCGACGTAACTCTTTACGTCGAACTCTTTATCACCTCCATAACCGAGAAACATATCCTTATTCCTCTAAGGATAATTTAGACCGCTATCTGGTGATCTACTCCTAGATTACCTTTGTACCCTCTTGCCAGATATGTGGCAAGGCACACATCAGGTGCGGTACTCAGCATGGCACACCGTATAGAGCCTATGACAAAAGCATAGGGGACGACCTTCGTCCTTCCTCTTTCTTCTGCCGTGGTCGTGCTTTAAGTCTTAACTTCATACCTTACAACTCAGGCAAGAACTCCTTCTTTGACTGATCCATCTTGAACACCTTCAAGATCATGTTAAGGTATGTGCTCATTTGAAAGTACCATTAAGCGTTTTGATCTATCCTTATAGATCTTGATGCTAAATGTTCAAGTAGCTTAATCCAGGCTTTCCATTGAAAAACACTTTCCAAATAACCCTATATGCTTTCCAGAAATTCTACGTCATTTCTGATCAACAATATGTCAACAACATATATTCATCAGAAATTCTATAGTGCTCCTACTCACTTCTTTGGAAATACAAGTTTCTCATAAACTTTGCATACACCCAAAATCTTTGATCATCTCATCAAAGCATACATTCCAACTCCGAGATGCTTACTCCAGTCCTTAGAAGGATTGCTGGAGCTTTGCATACTTGTTAGCATCTTTCAGGATTGACAAAACCTTCTATTGTATCACATACAACTTTTCTTACGAAAACTTGGTAAGAAAACTTGTTTTGACATCCATCTGTAAGATTTTATAATCAAAAAATACAGCTAATGCTAACATGATTCCGACGGACTTAAGCATCGCTACGGGTGAGAAATTCTCATCGTAGTCAACTCCTTGAACTTGTCGGAAAAAACATCTTAACGACAAGTCGAGCTTTCTTAATGGTGATACTTACCATCATTGTCCGTCTTCCTTTTAAAAATCCATATGTACCTAACAGCCTTACGACCATCAAGTAGTTCTTCCAAAGTCTACACTTTGTTTTCATATATGGATCCTCTCTCGGATTATATGGCCTCGAGCCATTTTGGAATCCAGGCCCACCATCGCTTCTCCATAGCTCGTAGGTTCATTGTTGTCTAGCAACATGACTTCCAAGACAGGATTATGTACCACTCTGAAGTAGTACGCATCCTTGTCATCCCACGAGGTTTGGTAGTGACTTGATCTGAAGTATCATGATCACTATTATAAGCTTCCACTTCAATTGGTGTAGGTGCCACAGGAACAACTCTCTGTGCCCCACCACACACTAGTTGAAGAGACGGTTCAGTAACCTCATCAAGTCTCCACCATCCTCCCACTCAATTCTTTCGAGAGAAACTTTTCCTCGAGAAAGGACCCGATTCTAGAAACAATCCCTTATTGCTTTCGAATCTGAGACAGGAGGTATACCCAACTGTTTTGGGTGTCCTATGAAGATGCATTTATCCGCTTTGGGTTCGAGCTTATCAGCCTGAAACTTTTTCACATAAGCGTCGCAGCCCCAAACTTTTAAGAAATGACAGCTTAGGTTTCTCTAAACCATAGTTCATACGGTGTCATCTCATCGGAATTACGTGGTGCCCTATTTAAAGTGAATGTGGTTGTCTCTAATGCCTAACCCATAAACTATCGTGGTGATTCGATAAGAGACATCATGGTATGCATCATATCCAATAGGGTGCAGTTATGATGTTCGGACACACCATCACACTATGGTGTTCCAGGCTGTATTAGTTGTGAAACAATTTCCACAATGTCTTAATTCTGTGCCAAACTCGTAATTCAGATATTCATCTCTATGATCATATCATAGATATTTTATGTCACATCCCTAGTCTGGTATGACCTAGACTAGCTAGTCATTTGTGCATCATGTTTAAATTTTCATTTAAATTTGAAATGAGGATTGGTGGAACCCTCAGAATCATTTTTGAAAATGACCCAAATAAAAATTTCTCCAAAAGGGTCCAAGAAAATGCTCATGTTGCTCTCTGAAAATATTGGACAGAGATAAAAATCAAACCAGTATTTTTAAGAGCTCATAGGTATTTATTTTGGGCATTTGGAATTAATGCATAAATATTTGCATTGGAAATATATTAGTTATATATATTAATATATGTCCAAAAATTATGCCATTTATAAAGGAGCTCTGGAGTAATATAGTTAGCTCCTGCAAAAATTGGCATAAGGTAATTAAATGATTTAATATTTTAATTAAATCAAAACATATGTCAGAAAAAAATAGAAAACAGAGTTAAAGAGGAGAAGCTTACCTGGGGCTCTCCCCCCCTGTGCAGCCCAGCAGCAGCAGGCCGGCCCAGCCAGCAGGCGGCCCAGCCCGCCTCCTCCTCTGTCGTCTTCGTCCTCGACAGAGGGAGGGGAGCGTGCCCGGCGCGCGCGCGCCACCGCGCCACGCCACCAGCCTCCCTGCTTGCCTGGCGCCCCCCCTCGTCGCTCTGGACGATCCCGCGCGTCGCCACATCACCCCGACCCCTCTCGCACTCTCCCTCGCCCTCCTTCTCTCCCCCTGCTCTCTCTCTCACCCGAAGCACTGCCGCCGCCGCAGCTCACCACCGACGCGCTCCCCGCCATCCCCTCGCCCCTCCGTAGAGTCCCCGAGCTCCGCCGCGACCCCCTCTCCCTCCTCACCGAGCAAGCAACCCGGGCGAGCTCCGCTTCATCGCAATCGTCGTCGTCTTCAAGCTCCGGCCGACGAGATCGCCGTCGTCGCTCCGGCTGCCCCAAGCCTTCCCCGAGCTCGCCGACGACGCCGTTGGATCCGCGGTGAGCTCCGCCACCGTTCCCCTCTCTTCTCCCCCTCGTTTCTGCGTCGTAGCACCGTTCCCCACCACGGCCGAAGCTTCTCGCCGTCGTCCATGTCGCCGTCGTCGTCTCGGCCCGCCTCCGCCCAAACCAAACACCCTAGCATGCTCCCGGTGCCACGAGGGTGCAGCCGAGCCCCTCAGGTGGCCTCCCCGTGCCCTGCAGCCCGTTCCCGCTCGAAGCCGAGCTCCGGCCGCCGCCGCGAGCTTTGCTCGGGCGAGCTCCGGCCTCCCCAGCTCCTCCCACCTGCCCCTCCAGATGCGCGAGAGCCCGGGCTACGCCCCGGTGCTCTCAGACGCCGTCCCCGTGGCCTGTGGCGCGGACTCCGCCGCGTCCAGAGGTCGCCGGCGGCGAGCCCCGTCGCCTGAGCCCCGCCATGTGGGCCCGGCCCGTCAGGTGATTAGCTTAGTGCTAATCACCGCTTAATTAACCCCCCCCCCCTGAGGCTGACAGTGGGCCCCAGCGCCACTAACTTTTAATTAGGATTAAATTAACCCCCTGTTTAACCCCAGTGTCACTGACGTGTGGACCCCACACGTCAGGTTTGACCCCAGCCAGCCGAAGTTGACTGCTGACGTCGTGCTGACGTCATGCTGACGCCATTATATGATTTCTGGATTTAAATTAAATCAGGAAATTCCAGAAATTGATTTAAACTTCAAAAATTCATAACAATTCAACCGTAGCTCAGATTAAAATAATTTATATATGAAAAATTATCAGAAAAATGTAATCTATCCATCTGTACTAGTTTCATGCATGAGAAACCAACTTATACATGCTGAATATGAGAAAACACATTATGGCATATATAAGAGACTTAATTTAGAATTGCATTTGAGCTTATGGTTCAAATGGACTTCAAACCAAATGATTACTAGTTGCATTAGCTCAAACAACATCACATCTTCATGCCATGTTCATGCATCATATTGTTGCATATGTTTGTGTATTGATTGCCGGCACCGTTCCTTCTCGATAGGTCCTGCTCCGGAGCTGTCCCAGAGTACCTGTCTGTGAAGCAGTGCCTCCTCTGTTGATTTACCAGGCAAGCAAACCCCCTTGTTCATTTCGATAAAACCCTACTCTCTCGCTCCTGCTCTCAGTTATTGCATTAGGACAACAACGATTCATCTGTTACTTTGTGCTGCGGTAGTTGAACCCATTCCTCTGCATGACCTGTCATTGCCACAGTAAGTAGTTGAAACCCACTAGCATGTGTAGGAGTTGATTGAAGCCATTGTTGTGTTCCTACCATGCTATGCCTGCTATTGCGTAGAGTTGTGTCAGGTCTGGTTCATTGGGAATGAATTGGAGTATTACGATATGTTCTGATGTTGAGAGTGAAGTGTGTGAACACGATTTGGTAAAGGTAGCGGTGAGAGGCCATGTAGGAGTACATGGTGGGTTGTCTCACTGGAACCGTCCTTAAGCACTGAGTTCTATGTATGTTGTCCAATGACTCGATACTACCACACATTGGGATCCTTAATTGACTCTCTCGACTTATTAACCAACTTGGTCTCTGTCCAGGAGTCGCAACTAGTTTCTGGTGTTTGTAGGTAGTGCTATTTTTCTACCAAGTGGCACCCGGCAGGGTGGGCTTGGGACAGACTAGGCACACGTGGCCTGGTGTACCGAGTGGCACCCGGATGGTGGGCTCGGGAACCCTGCTCACATCGTTTGGGGCCGTGAGCGGCAACCCGGCCGGATCTCCTTGCGGATGGAACCCGAATAGGCGATAAACCTGGGCTAGAGTCTTGTGTGGTTAGTCAGGTCGTGGCCGACACCCTCGCCAGGCTTCCGCTTGAAGGTTGCCGAGATACATGACGTGTACATGGCGGTAAGTGGCGAGAGCATGTGTGAAGAAGTACACCCCTGCAGGGTTAACATGATCTAGTCGAATAGCCGGGTCCGCGGTTATGGACTTCTTGGATGCTTACATGGTACATAGACAACTTGAAGTGGATACTCTAAAATGCTCAAGACAAGTGTGAGTGCTATGGATGGCCTTCTCGTAGGGGGACGGGAATGAGTCCATAGTAGTGTATTGTTTGGTGATTAATGGACTCGTGTACGTTGTACCACCTCAAGAGTTTCTGGTAGTCGTAGAACAGGATAGCCACAGAGTCAAAGCTGGCTTGCTGCAACTAAACCCCACATTACCTCTTGATATAAATGCATGTATGATAGGATCTGATGTAAGTCTTGCTGAGTACCTTTGTACTCATGTTGCTTATTTATGTTTTGCAGCGGAGACTTCGGTCTACTAGTGTTCTCATGGACTTCGACTAGTAGCTAGTACCTCAGCTACGATCTTGATCGGATGTTGTAGATAGTCAGGCTTTCAGCCTCTTTCATTTATAGATGTCTGTACTCAGACATGTAATGCTTCCGTTTGTTGCTTGATTGCTTTGAATGTTGGGTCATGTGACCCCTGGTTGTAATATTGCTATATTGGCTCTTCTGAGCCTTTATCTATATGAGTTGTTGAGTTATGCTGTGATGCCATGTTGTACAGCACATACTTGCATGTTATGCGTACGTGTAATGTGTATTGCTATGTGTGGGATCTGACTATCTAGTTGTTTATCCTTAGTAGCCTCTCTTACCGGGAAATGTCTCCTAGTGCTTCCACTGAGCCTGGTAGCTTGCTACTGCTCCGGAACACTTAGGCTGGCCGGCATGTGTCCTTCGATCCTGTGTCTGTCCCTTCGGGGAAATGTCACGCGATGAATACCGGAGTCCTGTTAGCCTGCTACAGCCCGGTTCACCGGAGTCCTGTTAGCCCAGTGCTACAGCCTGGATTCACTCGCTGATGACCGACACGTTCGATGCTAGGTCATGGATGCCTGTCCCTGTAAGTTAGTGCCACTTTGGGTTTACGACTAGCCATGTCAGCCCGGGATCTTTATCATATGGATGCTAGCGACACCATCATATACGTGTGCCAAAAGGCGCAAACGGTCCCGGGCAAAGGTAAGGCGACACCCGTGGGGATACCGTGCGTGAGGACGCAAAGTGATATGAGGTGTTACATGCTGGATCAATGTGGCATTGAGTCGGGGTCCTGACATCATTGGTATCAGAGCCTGACTGCCTGTAGGATTACCAAGCCAAACTGGTCGAAGTTGAGTCTAGAAATTCTTTAGTTATGTAGGGGAATTGATTGTGGGAAGGAACGTAAGGCTCTTTTTACTTCTTATACCTCATGGCCTTCTGATCTGAATCGTCCTATCTTTCCTACGGGGTTAAGGAACTAGGCTTTCTCTTCCGTCTATCAGGATCACGTGTTACTACTCCGTAGTCCCATAGGATTGGTTGATCAGAGTCATACCCCAGTTTTGAGTATTTCCGGTGTAGTCTGTTTAGTATGATCTCAGAACCTTGAGTATGTTGATGAGTATGTTACCACCCCATTTTTAGTAGGATGTCTCGTTCTGAGCATTTTACTGCCGTTATGCTGCTGGAATTTCCCTAGGAGTTCGAGAGATACTAATTCCTTGTCCTACATTCTACAGTCTATAGTTGATGCTGATTCCGTCCCTGGTTTTCGTTTCTCAGGATGTCATCAAGTTCTATTGTTCGTAGCCAGAACTATGAGGATGGTAGGGATGAGGATCCTCCCGACCAGGCTTCGTTGGCAGAGTTCATGATAGAGATGGAGAGGAACAAGCGTGAGTCTAATCGTTTGTTGGCACGTATCGAGGAGAACACCGCACATCAGTTCAAAGGGTCTGCTACCATTCATGACTTCATTCGTTTGCACCCACCTACCTTTCATCATTCCATCGAGCCACTCGATGCAGATGACTGGCTCCGTAGCATCACTCATAAGCTGCATTCCGCGAGCGTAGCTGAAGATGACAAGGTCACTTATGCCACATACCATCTGGAAGGTCCTGCTAGTCTTTGGTGGCAGAACTATGAGGCTTTGCTTCCAGCTGGCCAGATTCCTACCTGGAAGGATTTCACTGAGGCTTTTCGCGAGCATCACATTCCCCAGGCCCTCATTGATCGCAAGAGAGAAGAGTTCTGTAGTTTCACCCAGAATAAGATGGCTGTTGATGCTTACAGCCGAGAGTTTGAGAACCTCGCTCGCTATGCCACAGAAGAAGTGTCCACGGACGCCAAGAAGCAAGCTAGGTTCCGGAAGGGTCTTAACCCCAAGTTGCGTCGTGATCTCCACCTGCATCATTGTGATACATTCCAAGCTCTTGTGAACAAAGCCATTAATGCAGAGACAGCTCAACTCACTTACGAGGAGTCTCGTAAGCACACCCGTGATTTGGGATCTTCCTCTGGCTCTAGTTCCCAGAAGCGCCGGATTTGGGTTCCAAACTCCGCTCTTCCTTCCGGTTATACACCGAGGTCATCCCATGTGGTGCCTCCCCCAGCTTAGTCATATGTTCCACCCAGGCCTACTGGTAGACCGCTTGTCAGTGCGGGTCCACGTCCAACCTCAGGGACTTGCTTCACATGCGGGAAGCCAGGACACTATGCACGTGACTGCTCTCAGACTAGTTATGCTCCACCCCAGCCCGAGAAGACTGTTGGCTGTATTAAGCCATCACGCAAGATGATCAGTGTCAAGCCAGTTCACACTGAACGTGGACGTGTGCATCACGTCTCAGCTAAAGACGCTCATGATGATCCAGATGTCGTTCTTGGTACACTCCTTGTCAACTGTCATCCGGCATCGGTTCTATTCGATACTGGAGCATCTCACTCCTTCATTTCTGAAAGCTATGCTAACTTGCACAACCTGTCATTTTGTGATATGCCAACTCCGCTTGAAATCCAAACCCAGGGTCTAGATGGCAGACCACCAGAATCAGCCATGGTAATGAAATCCTTGTTGACAGACTTGTATTCCTTGCCTCACTTGTAGCCCTCAAGTCCTCAGATATTAACATCATCTTGGGTATGGACTGGATGACAGCTCATCATGCCAAGATTGATTGTTACACCAGATCTGTTCAGCTTGCACACCCATCTGGCAAGATAGTCACCGTTTCCACTAGAGTTGCAAAGCGTCAGCTCTATTCTCTTAATGCCAGCCCTCTTCCAGACCTTGAAGATATCCCGGTAGTCCGTGACTTTCCGGATGTCTTTCCAGAGGAACTGCCAGGTGTTCCACCTGACAGAGAGGTAGAGTTCGTCATAGATCTTATTCCAGGAACTGCTCCAATTTCCAGAAGACCTTACAAGATGGCACCCTTAGAACTAGCCGAGCATAAGAAACAACTCGATGAGTCCTTACAAAAGGGTTTCATCCGTCCTAGTTCTTCTCCTTGGGCTTGCCCCGTCCTTTTTGTTAAGAAGAAGGATGGTACGGACCGGATGGTTGTAGATTATCGTCCCATTAATTTGGTCACGATAAAGAACAAGTATCCACTCCCCAGGATCAACGACCTGTATGATCAGCTCGCTGGATCCTCAGTCTTCTCCAAGATGGATTTAAGGTTAGGATACCACCAAATCAAAATCAGAAACGGGGACATTCCCAAGACAGCTTTTGTCACTCGTTATGGTCAATATGAGTACACCGTCATGTCCTTTGGCCTAACCAACGCCCCAGCCACATTCTCCCGTTTGATGAACTCGATCTTCATGGAGTACTTAGATAAGTTCGGCGTGGTTTACCTCGATGATATTCTTATTTACTCGAAGAACGAGGAAGAGCATGCCGAACATCTTAGACTTGTTTTAGAAAAACTCAGAGAGCACCGCCTTTATGCCAAGTTCTCCAAGTGTGAATTTTGGTTGCCAGAAGTGACCTACTTAGGCCACGTAATCTCTGGTAAGGGCATTGCTGTCAATCCCGAGAGAGTTCAAGCCGTTCTCGATTGGACTCCACCTGAGACTGTTAAACAAGTCAGGAGTTTCCTTGGTCTAGCCAGCTATTGTCGCCGCTTTGTTGAAAACTTCTCCAAAGTAGCCAAACCCCTCACGGAACTTCTCAAGAAAGATAAAAAGTTTGAGTGGTCCCCACAGTGTGAACACAGTTTTCAAGAACTGAAAAGGCGCCTGACTTCTGCTCCCATACTTGTGCCACCGGATTTGACTAAAGACTTTATTATCTACTGCGACGCCTCACGACAGGGACTAGGTTGCATTCTTATGCAGGATCGTCATGTGATTGCCTATGCATCTCGACAGTTGCATCCACATGAGGAGAATTATCCTACACATGATCTAGAGCTTGCAGCCGTAGTCTATGCACTCAAGACCTGGCGACATTACCTCCTTGGTAAACGTTGCGAGATCTACACTGATCACCAGAGTCTCAAGTATATCTTCACCCAACCGGATCTGAACCTTAGGCAAAGACGTTGGCTGGAGTTGATCACAGATTATGATCTAGGAATTACCTACACCCCAGGCAAAGCCAATGTCATGGCTGATGCTCTAAGCCGTAAATCCTATTGCAACAATCTCATGTTGCAGCAAGGCCAGCCACTTCTCCATGAGGAATTCTGTAAGCTTAACCTTCACATTGCTCCTCACGGATTCCTTTCTACCTTGGTGGCGAAACCTACTCTTGAGGATCAGATCATAACTAGCCATCAATATGATACGGGTATTTCTCGTATCAAGGATAACGTTAAGAAGGGAGTTGCTGGTAGTTTCTCTGTTGATGCTTGAGGTGTTGTTTTCTTTGGAAACCGCCTGGTGGTCCCCAAGAAGCAACATCTTCGACAATTGATTCTTAAGGAGGCGCATGAATCTCCTCTCACGATTCATCCCGGTAGTACTAAGATGTATCAGGATCTACGCCAGAGGTTCTGGTGGACTAGGATGAAGAGAGAAATCGCTGAGTTCATTGCTAAATGTGACGTTTGTCATCGCGTTAAGGCAGAGCATCAAAGACCTGCTGGCACCCTTCAGCCTTTAGCTATTCCTGAATGGAAATGGGATAAAGTTGGTATGGACTTCATCACCGGCTTTCCCAGGACCAAGAGAGGGAATAACGCTATCTTCGTAGTCGTTGATCGTCTTTCCAAAGTGGCTCACTTCCTTCCTGTTCGAGAGAGTATCACTGCTAGTCAGCTTGCTGACTTATACATTTCTCGAATAGTGTCACTTCATGGTGTTCCACTAGAGATCAATCCAGACCGTGGCAGTCTTTTCACTTCTCATTTCTGGGAGAGTTTCCAAACTGCCATGGGAACCCATCTTTCCTTCAGTACCGCTTTCCACCCTCAGTCGAGTGGTTAGGTGGAACGGGTCAATCAAATTCTCGAAGACATGCTCAGAGCTTGCGTTATCTCATTCGGTATGGATTGGGAGAAATGTCTTCCTTTCGCCGAGTTTGCTTGTAACAATAGCTACCAATCCAGCCTCAAGAAAGCTCCTTTTGAGGTTCTCTATGGACGAAGATGTCGAACACCTTTGAACTGGTCAGACACCGGTGAAAGACAATTCTTTGGACCGGACATGATCCAGGAGGCAGAAGAGCAAGTTCGCATCATTCGTGAGAATTTGAAAACAGCCCAGTCTCGTCAAAAGAGTCAGTATGATCGTCATCATAAGGATATGACTTATGAAGTTGGCGAAAAAGCTTACCTTCGGGTTACTCCTTTGAAGGGTACCCATCGTTTCGGTATCAAGGGCAAGTTGGCTCCTCGTTACATTGGTCCCTTTCGCATTCTCGCTAAACGAGGAGAGGTTGCCTACCAATTGGAACTACCCCCACATCTTTCTCGAGTTCATGATGTCTTTCACGTCTCTCAACTCAGGCGTTGCTTCTCGGATCCTATCCGCGGAGTGGACCACGAAACGCTTGATCTCCAAGATAACCTCACATACCGAGAGTACCCGGTTCGCATTCTTGATCAAGCAGAGCGTGTTACCCGACGTCAGAACATCAAGTTTCTCAAAGTTCAGTGGTCTCATCATTCCGAGAGAGAAGCTACTTGGGAGCGAGAAGATCGTCTTCGACTGGAGTACCCCGCTTTCTTTCCGTCGACCCCTGAATCTCGGGACGAGATTCTTTCAAGTGGGGGCGAGTTGTCACATCCCTAGTCTGGTATGACCTAGACTAGCTAGTCATTTGTGCATCATGTTTAAATTTTCATTTAAATTTGAAATGAGGATTGGTGGAACCCTCAGAATCAATTTTGAAAATGACCCAAATAAAAATTTCTCCAAAAGGGTCCAAGAAAATGCTCATGTTGCTCTCTGAAAATATTGGACAGAGATAAAAATCAAACTAGTATTTTTAAGAGCTCATAGGTATTTATTTTGGGCATTTGGAATTAATGCATAAATATTTGCATTGGAAATATATTAGTTATATATATTAATATATGTCCAAAAATTATGCCATTTATAAAGGAGCTCTGGAGTAATATAGTTAGCTCCTGCAAAAATTGGCATAAGGTAATTAAATGATTTAATATTTTAATTAAATCAAAACATATGTCAGAAAAAAAATAGAAAACAGAGTTAAAGAGGAGAAGCTTACCTGGGGCTCTCCCCCCCTGTGCAGCCCAGCAGCAGCAGGCCGGCCTAGCCAGCAGGCGGCCCAGCCTGCCTCCTCCTCTGTCGTCTTCGTCCTCGACAGAGGGAGGGGAGCGTGCTCGGCGCGCGCGCGCCACCGCGCCACGCCACCAGCCTCCCTGCTTGCCTGGCTCCCCCCCCTCGTCGCTCTGGACGATCCCGCGCGTCGCCACGCCACCCCGACCCCTCTCGCACTCTCCCTCGCCCTCCTTCTCTCCCCCTGCTCTCTCTCTCTCTCTCACCCGAAGCACTGCCGCCGCCGCAGCTCACCACCGACGCGCTCCCCGCCGTCCCCTCGCCCCTCCGTAGAGTCCCCGAGCTCCGCCGCGACCTCCTCTCCCTCCTCACCGAGCAAGCAACCCGGGCGAGCTCCGCTTCATCGCAATCGCCGTCGTCTTCAAGCTCTGGCCGACGAGATCGCCGTCGTCGCTCCGGCTGCCCCAAGCCTTCCCCGAGCTCGCCGACGACGCCGTTGGATCTGCGGTGAGCTCCGCCACCGTTCCCCTCTCTTCTCCCCCTCGTTTCCGCGCCGTAGCACCGTTCCCCACCACGGCCGAAGCTTCTCGCCGCCGTCCATGTCGCCGTCGTCGTCTCGGCCCGCCTCCGCCCAAACCAAACACCCTAGCGTGCTCCCGGTGCCACGAGGGTGCCGCCGAGCCCCTCAGGTGGCCTCCCCGTGCCCCGCAACCCGTTCCCGCTCGAAGCCGAGCTCCGGCCGCCGCTGCGAGCTTTGCTCCGGCGAGCTCCGGCCTCCCCAGCTCCTCCCACCTGCCCCTCCAGATGCGCGAGAGCCCGGGCTATGCCCCGGTGCTCTTAGACGCCGTCCCCGTGGCCTGTGGCGCGGACTCCGCCGCGTCCAGAGGTCGCCGGCGGCGAGCCCCGTCGCCTGAGCCCCGCCATGTGGGCCCGGCCCGTCAGGTGATTAGCTTAGTGCTAATCACCGCTTAATTAACCCCCCATGAGGCTGACAGTGGGCCCCAGCGCCACTAACTTTTAATTAGGATTAAATTAACCCCCTGTTTAACCCCAGTGTCACTAACGTGTGGACCCCACACGTCAGGTTTGACCCCAGCCAGCCGCAATTGACTGCTGACGTCGTGCTGACGTCATGCTGACGGCATTATATGATTTCTGGATTTAAATTAAATCAGGAAATTCCAGAAATTGATTTAAACTTCAAAAATTCATAACAATTCAACCGTAGCTCAGATTAAAGTAATTTATATATGAAAAATTATCAGAAAAATGTAATCTATCCATCTGTACTAGTTTCATGCATGACAAACCAACTTATACATGCTGAATATGAGAAAACACATTATGGCATATATAAGAGACTTAATTTAGAATTGCATTTGAGCTTATGGTTCAAATGGACTTCAAACCAAATGATTACTAGTTGCATTAGCTCAAACAACATCACATCTTCATGCCATGTTCATGCATCATATTGTTGCATATGTTTGTGTATTGATTGCCGGCACCGTTCCTTCTCGATAGGTCCTGCTCCGGAGCTGTCCCAGAGTACCTGTCTGTGAAGCAGTTCCTCCTCTGTTGATTTACCAGGCAAGCAAACCCCCTTGTTCATTTCGATAAAATCCTACTCTCTCGCTCCTGCTCTCAGTTATTGCATTAGGACAACAATGATTCATCTGTTACTTTGTGCTGCGGTAGTTGAACCCATTCCTCTGCATGACCTGTCATTGCCACAGTAAATAGTTGAAACCCACTAGCATGTGTAGGAGTTGATTGAAGCCATTGTTGTGTTCCTACCATGCTATGCCTGCTATTGCGTAGAGTTGTGTCAGGTCTGGTTCATTGGGAATGAATTGGAGTGTTACGATATGTTCTGATGTTGAGAGTGAAGTGTGTGAACACGATTTGGTAAAGGTAGCGGTGAGAGGCCATGTAGGAGTACATGGTGGGTTGTCTCACTGGAATCGTCCTTAAGCACTGAGTTCTATGTATGTTGTCCAATGACTCGATACTACCACACATTGGGATCCTTAATTGACTCTCTCGACTTATTAACCAACTTGGTCTCTGTCCAGGAGTCGCAACTAGTTTCTGGTGTTTGTAGGTAGTGCTATTTTTCTACCAAGTGGCACCCGGCAGGGTGGGCTTGGGACAGACTAGGCACACGTGGCCTGGTGTACCGAGTGGCACCCTGATGGTGGGCTCGGGAACCCTGCTCACATCGTTTGGGGCCATGAGCGACACCCCGACCGGATCTCCTTGCGGATGGAACCCGAATAGGCGATAAACCTGGGCTAGAGTCTTGTGTGGTTAGTTAGGTCGTGGCCGACACCCTCGCCAGGCTTCCGCTTGAAGGTTGCCAAGATACATGACGTGTACATGGCGGTAAGTGGCGAGAGCGTGTGTGAAGAAGTACACCCCTGCAGGGTTAACATGATCTATTCGAATAGCCGGGTCCGCGGTTATGGACTTCTTGGATGCTTACATGGTACATAGACAACTTGAAGTGGATACTCTAAAATGCTCAAGACAAGTGTGAGTGCTATGGATGGCCTTCTCGTAGGGGGACGGGAATGAGTCCATAGTAGTGTATTGTTTGGTGATTAATGGACTCGTGTACGTTGTACCACCTCAAGAGTTTCTGGTAGTCGTAGAACAGGATAGCCACAGAGTCAAAGCTGGCTTGCTGCAACTAAACCCCACATTACCTCTTGATATAAATGCATGTATGATAGGATCTAATGTAAGTCTTGCTGAGTACCTTTGTACTCATGTTGCTTATTTATGTTTTGCAGCGGAGACTTCGGTCTACTAGTGTTCTCATGGACTTCGACTAGTAGCTAGTACCTCAGCTACGATCTTGATCGGATGTTGTAGATAGTCAGGCTTTCAGCCTTTTTCATTTATAGATGTCTGTACTCAGACATGTAATGCTTCCGTTTGTTGCTTGATTGCTCTGAATGTTGGGTCATGTGACCCCTGGTTGTAATATTGCTATATTGGCTCTTCTGAGCCTTTATCTATATGAGTTGTTGAGTTATGCTGTGATGCCATGTTGTACAGCACATACTTGCATGTTATGCGTACGTGTAATGTGTATTACTATGTGTGGGATCTGACTATCTAGTTGTTTATCCTTAGTAGCCTCTCTTACCGGGAAATGTCTCCTAGTGCTTCCACTGAGCCTGGTAGCTTGCTACTGCTCCGGAACACTTAGGCTGGCCGGCATTTGTCCTTCTTCGATCCTGTGTCTGTCCCTTCGGGGAAATGTCACGCGATGAATACCGGAGTCCTGTTAGCCTGCTACAGCCCGGTTCACCGGAGTCCTGTTAGCCCAGTGCTACAGCCTGGATTCACTCGCTGATGACCGACACGTTCGATGCTGGGTCATGGATGCCTGTCCCTGTAAGTTAGTGCCACTTTGGGTTTACGACTAGCCATGTCAGCCCGGGCTCTTTATCATATGGATGCTAGCGACACCATCATATACGTGTGCCAAAAGGCGCAAACGGTCCCGGGCAAAGGTAAGGCGACACCCGTGGGGATACCGTGCGTGAGGCCGCAAAGTGATATGAGGTGTTACATGCTGGATCGATGTGGCATTGAGTCGGGGTCCTGACATTTTATCCTCTTGTCACGACGATCTTTCAACTTCACCCTAAAATTACTTGAACCTTTCAATAATTCAGACTCATGATTTATCAAGTAAATATACTCAACATCTACTCAAATCATCTGTGAAGTAAGAACATAACGATATCCACTACATGCCTCAGCACTCATTGGACTGCACACATCAAAATGTATTACTTCCAACAAGTTGCTTTCTAGTTCCATTTTACTGAAAACGAGGCTTTCAGTCATCTTGCCCATGTGGTATGATTTGCATGTCTCAAGTGATTCAAAATCAAGTGAGTCCAAACGGTCCATTTGCATGGAGTTTCTTCATGCATATACACCAATAGACATGGTTCGCATGTCTCAAACTTTTCAAAAACGAGTGAGCCCAAAGATCCATCAACATGGAGCTTCTTTATGCGTTTTATACCGATATGACTTATGTGGTAGTGCCACAAGTAGGTGGCACTATCATTACTATCTTATATCTTTTGGCATGAACATGTGTATCACTACGACCGAGATTCAATAAACCATTCATTTTAGGTGCAAGACCATTGAAGGTATTATTCAAATAAACAGAGTAACCATTATTCTCCTTAAATGAATAACCATATTGTGATAGACATAATCCAATCATGTCTATGCTCAACACAAACACCAATCTCGATGGTAGAGGGAGCGTGCGATGCTTGATCACATCAAGCTTGGAAAAACTTCCAACACATATTGCCAGCTCACCTTTAGCTAGTCTCTGTTTACTCCGCAGCCTTTGATTTCGAGTTTACTAACATTTAGCAACCGAACCGGTATCTAATACCATGGTGCTACTAGGAGTACTAGTAAAGTACACATTAACACAATGTATATCCAATATACTTCTATCGACCTTGCCAGCCTTCTCATCTACCAAGTATCTAGGGTAATTCTGCTCCAGTGGCTGTTCCCCTTATTACAGAAGCACTTAGTCTCGGGTTTGGGTTCAACCTTGGGTTTCTTCACTAGAGCAGCAGCTGATTTGCCGTTTCATGAAGTATCCCTTCTTGCCCTTGCCCTTCTTGAAACTAGTGGTTTCACCAACCATCAACAATTGATGCTCCTTCTTGATTTCTACTTTTGTGGTGTCAAACATCGCGAATATCTCAAGGATCATCATATATGTCCCTGATATATCATAGTTCATCACGAAGCTCTAGCAGCTTGGTGGTAATGACTTCGGAGAAACATCACTATCTCATCTGGAAGATCAACTCCCACTCGATTCAAATGATTGTTATACTCAGACAATCTGAGCACAAGCTCAGCAATTGAGCTTTTCTCCCTTAGTTTGCAGGCTAAGAAAATCATCAGAGGTCTTATACCTGTTGACGTGGGCACGAGCCTGAAATCCCAATTTCAACCCTCGAAACATCTCATATGTTTCGCGACGTTTCAAAACGTCTTCGGTGCCTCAATTCTAAACCGTTTAACTGAACTATCACGTAGTTATCAAAATGTGTATGTCAGATGTTCGCAACATCCACAGACGACGTTCGAGGTTCAGCACACTGAGCGGTGCATTAAGGACATAAGCCTTCTATGAAGCAATGAGGACAATCCTCAGTTTACGGACCTGGTCCGCATAATTGCTACTATCAACTTTCAACTAAATTTTCTCTAGGAACATATCTAAATAGTAGAACTAAAGTGCGAGCCATGGCATAATTTGCGAAGACCTTTTGACTATGTTCAGGATAATTAAGTTCATCTTATGAACTCCCACTCAGATAGACATCCCTCTAGTCATCTAAGGGATTACATGATCCGAGTCAACTAGGCCGTGTCCGATCATCACGTGAGATGGACTAGTCATCATCGGTGAACATCTGCATGTTGATCGTATCTTCTATACGACTCATGTTCGACCTTTCGGTCTTCCGTGTTCCGAGGCCATGTATGTACATGCTAGGCTCGTCAAGTCAACCTAAGTGTTTCGCATGTGTCCCGAGGCCATGTCTGTACATGCTAGGCTCGTCAACACCCGTTGTATTCGAACGTTAGAATCTATCACACCTGATCATCACGTGGTGCTTCGAAACAACGAACCTTCGCAACGGTGCACAGTTAGGGGGAACACCTTTCTTGAAATTTTAGTGAGGGATCATCTTATTTAAGCTACCGTCGTTCTAAGCAAATAAGATGTAAAACATGATAAACATCACATGCAATCAAATAGTGACATGATATGGCCAATATCATTTTGCTCCTCTTGATCTCCATCTTCGGGGCTCCATGATCATCGTTGTCACCGGTATGACACCATGATATCCATCATCATGATCTTTATCATCGTGTCTTCTTGAAGTTGTCTCATCATCTATTACTTCTACTACTATGGCTAATGCTTTAGCAATACAGTAAAGTAATTACATGACGTTTATTTTGACATGCAGGTCATAAATAAATTATGACAACTCCTATGGCTCCTGCCGGTTGTCATACTCATCGACATGCAAGTCATGATTCCTATTACAAGAACATGATCAATCTCATACATCACATATATCATTCATCACATCCTTTTGGCCATATCACTTCACAAGGCATATGCTGCAAAAATAAGTTAGACGTCCTCTAATTGTTGTTGCAAGTTTTTATGTGGCTGCTATAGGTTGCTAGCAAGAACGTTTCTTACCTACGCCAAAACCACAACGTGAATTGCCAATTTCTATTTACCCTTCATAAGGACCCTGTTCCTCGAATCCGATCCGACTAAAGTGGGAGAGACAGACACCCGCCAGCCACCTTATGCAACTAGTACATGTCAGTCGGTGGAACCGGTCTCACGTAAGCGTAAGTGTAAGGTTGGTCCGGGCCGCTTCATCCCACGATGCCGCCGAATCATGATAAGACTAGTAACGGCAAGATAATTGACAATATCGACGCCCACAACTACATTGTGTTCTACTCGTGCATAGTAACTACGCATAGACCTAGCTCATGATGCCACTGTTGGGGAACGTAGCACAAATTCAAAATTTTCTACGCATCACCAAGATCAATCTATGGAGTAGTCTAGCAACGAGGGGAAGGAGAGTGCATCTACATACCCTTGTAGATCGCTAAGCGGAAGCGTTCAAGTAAACGGGGTTGATGGAGTCGTACTCGTCGTGATCCAAATCACCGATGATCCTAGTGCCGAACGAATGACACCTCCGTGTTCAACACACGTACAGCCCGGTGACGTCTCCTATGCCTTGATCCAGCAAGGAGAGAAGGAGAGGTTGGGAAGACTCCATCCAGCAGCAGCACGACAGCGTGGTGGTGGTGGAGGAGCGCGGGACTCCAGCAGGGCTTCGCCAAGCACTACGAGAGACGAGGAGGGAGAGGGGTAGGGCTGCGCCAACAGGGAGAGCAAATCACATGTGTTGGGCAGCCCCAAACCTCAAGTATATATAGGGGGGGGGAGGGGCTGCGCCCCCACCTAGGGTTCCCTCCCTAGGGGTGGCGGCCAGCCCTAGATCCCATCTAGGGGGCGGCCAAGGGGGGAGAGAGGGGGGCGCACCACTAGGTGGGCCTTAGGCCCATCTGAGCCTAGGGTTTGCCCCCTTCCCCTCTTGGAGGCGCCTTGGGCCTTGGTGGGAGGCGCCCCAGCCCACCTAGGGGCTGGCCCCTTCCCACTATTGGCCCATGTAGGCCTCCGGGGCTGGTGGCCCCACCTGGTGGACCCCCGGACCCCTTCGGTGGTCCCGGTACACTACCGGTGATGCCCGGAACACTTCCGGGGGCCAAAACCATACTTCCTATATATCAATCTTTACCTCCGGACCATTCCGGAACTCCTCGTGACGTCCAGGATCTCATCCGGGACTCCGAACAACATTCGGTAACCGCGTACATACTTTCCCTATAACCCTAGCATCATCGAACCTTAAGTGTGTAGACCCTACGGGTTCGGAAGTCATGCAGACATGGCCGAGACAACTCTCCGGTCAATAACAAACAGCGGGATCTGGATACCCATGTTGGCTCCCACATACTCCACGATGATCTCATCGGATGAACCACGATGTTAAGGACTTAATCAATCCCGTGTACAATTCCCTTTGTCTAGCGGTACGATACTTGCCCGAGATTCGATCGTCGGTATCCCGATACCTTGTTCAATCTCATTACCGGCAAGTCTCTTTACTCATTCCGTAACACATCATCCCGTGATCAACTCCTTTATCACATTGTGCACATTATGATGATGTCCTACCGAGTGGGCCTAGAGATACCTCTCCGTTTACACGGAGTGACAAATCCCAGTCTCGATTCGTGCCAACCCAACAGACACTTTCGGAGATACCTGTAGTGTACCTTTATAGCCACCCAGTTACGTTGTGACATTTGGCACACCCAAAGCACTCCTACGGTATCCGGGAGTTGCACAATCTCATGGTCTAAGGAAATGATACTTGACATTAGAAAAGCTTTAGCATACGAACTACATGATCTTGTGCTAGGCTTAGGATTGGGTCTTGTCCATCACATCATTCTCCTAATGATGTGATCCCGTTATCAACGACATCCAATGTCCATGGTCAGGAAACCGTAACCATCTATTGATCAACGAGCTAGTCAACTAGAGGCTTACTAGGGACATGGTGTTGTCTATGTATCCACATATGTATCTGAGTTTCCTATCAATACAATTCTAGCATGGATAATAAACGATTATCATGAACAAGGAAATATAATAATAACCAATTTATTATTGCCTCTAGGGCATATTTCCAACAGCTATTGCTTTCTTCATGACTTATACATGTTCCTATGACTATGAGATTATGCAACTCCCGTTTGCCGGAGGAACACTTTGTGTGCTACCAAACGTCACAACGTAACTGGGTGATTATAAAGGAGCTCTACAGGTGTCTCCAAAGGTGAATGTTGGGTTGGCGTATTTCGAGATTAGGATTTGTCACTCCGATTGTCGGAGAGGTATCTCTGGGCCCTCTCGGTAATGCACATCACATAAGCCTTGCAAGCAATACAACTACTGAGTTAGTTGCAAGATGATGTATTACGAAACGAGTAAAGAGACTTGCCGGTAACAAGATTGAACTAGGTATCGAGATACCGACGATCGAATCTCAGGCAAGTAACATACCGATGACAAAGGGAACAGCGTATGTTGTTATGCGGTCTGACCGATAAAGATCTTCGTAGAATATGTAGGAGCCAATATGAGCATCCAGGTTCCGCAATTGTTTATTGACCGGAGACGTGTCTCGGTCATGTCTACATTGTTCTCGAACCCGTAGGGTCCGCACGCTTAAGGTTTCGATGACAGTTATATTATGAGTTTATGAGTTTTGATGTACCGAAGTTAGTTCGGAGTCCCGGATGTGATCACGGACATGACGAGGAGTCTCGAAATGGTCGAGACATAAAGATTGATATATTGTACGACTATATTCGGACACCGGAAGTGTTGCGGGTGATTTCGGAGAAAACCGGAGAGCCGGAGGGTTACCGGAACCCCCCCCCCCCGGGAGAAGTAATGGGCCATATGGGCCTTAGTGGAGAGAGAGAGGGGCAGCCAAGGTGAGCCGCGCACCTCCTCCCCCTGGTTCGAATTGGACTAGGAGAGGGGGGGCGGCGCCCCCCTTTCCTTCTCCCTCCCCACTTCTTTCCCCCTCCTAGTAGGAGTCCTACTCCTACTAGGAGGAGGACTCCTCCTTGGCGCGCCATAGGGGCCAGCCGGCCTCCTCCCCTTGATACTTTATATACGGGGGCAGGGGGCACCCCTAGATACACAAGTTGATCCACGTGATCATATTCTTAGCCGTGTGCGGTGCCCCCTTCCACCATAATCCTCGATAATATCATAGCAGTGCTTAGGCGAAGCCCTGCGACGGTAGAACATCAAGATCGTCACCACGCCGTCGTGCTGACGGAACTCTTCCCCGACACTTTTCTGGATCGGAGTCCGGGGATCGTCATCGAGCTGAACGTGTGCTAAAACTCGGAGGTGCCGTAGTTTCGGTGCTTGACCGGTCGGGCCATGAAGACATACGACTACATCAACCGCGTTGTGCTAACGCTTCCGCTGTCGGTCTACAAGGGTACGTAGATCACACTCTCCCCTCTCGTTGCTATGTATCACCATGATCTTGCGTGTGCATAGGAAATTTTTGAAATTACTACGTTCCCCAACAGTGGTATCAAAGCCAGGTTTTATGTGTTGATGTTATGCACGAGTAGAACACAAGTGAGTTGTGGGCGATATAAGTCATACTACTTACCAGCATGTCATACTTTGGTTTGGCGGTATTGTTGGACGAAGCGGCCCGGACCGACATTACGCGTATGCTTACGCGAGACCGTTTCTCCCGACGTGCTTTGCACAAAGGTGGCTAGCGGGTGACAGTTTCTCCAACTTTAGTTGAACCGAGTGTGGCTACTCCCGGTCCTTGCGAAGGTTAAAACAACACCAACTTGACAAACTATCGTTGTGGTTTTGATGCGTAGGTAAGATTGGCTCTTGCTTAAGCCCGTAGCAACCACGTAAAACTTGCAACAACAAAGTAGAGGACGTCTAAATTGTTTTTGCAGGGCATGTTGTGATGTGATATGGTCAAGACATGATGCTAAATTTTATTGTATGAGATGATCATGTTTTGTAACCAAGTTATCGGCAACTGGCAGGAGCCATATGGTTGTCACTTTATTGTATGCAATGCAATTGCGCTGTAATGCTTTACTTTATCACTAAGCGGTAGCGATAGTCGTGGAAGCATAAGATTGGCGAAACGACAACGATGCTACGATGGTGATCAAGGTGTCGCGCCGGTGACAATGGTGATCACGACGGTGCTTCGAAGATGGAGATCACAAGCGCAAGATGATGATGGCCATATCATATCACTTATATTGATTGCATGTGATGTTTATCTTTTATGCATCTTATCTTGCTTTGATTGATGGTAGCATTTTAAGATGATCTCTCACTAATTATCAAGAAGTGTTCTCCCTGAGTATGCACCGTTGCGAAAGTTCTTCGTGCTGAGACACCACGTGATGATCGGGTGTGATAGGCTCTACGTTCAAATACAACGGGTTTAAAACAGTTGCACACGCAGAATACTCAGGTTATACTTGACGAGCCAAGCATATACAGATATGGCCTCGGAACACGGAGACCGAAAGGTCGAGCGTGAATCATATAATAGATATGATCAACATAGTGATGTTCACCATTGAAACTACTCCATCTCACGTGATGATCGGACATGGTTTAGTTGATTTGGATCACGTGATCACTTAGAAGATTAGAGGGATGTCTTTCTAAGTGGGAGTTCTTAAGTAATATAATTAATTGAACTTTAAATTTATCATGAACTTAGTCCTGGTAGTATTTTGCAAATGATGTTGTAGATCAATAGCTCGCGTTGTTGCTTCCCTGTGTTTATTTTGATATGTTCCTAGAGAAAATTGTGTTGAAAAATGTTAGTAGCAATGATGCGGATTGGATCCGTGATCTGAGGTTTATCCTCATTGCTGCACAGAAGAATTATGTCCTTGATGCACCGCTAGGTGATAGACCTATTGCAGGAGCAGATGCAGACGTTATGAACGTTTGGCTAGCTCAATATGATGACTACTTGATAGTTTAGTACACCATACTTAACGGCTTAGAATCGGGAATTCAAAGACGTTTTGAACGTCATGGACCATATGAGATGTTCCAGGAGTTGAAGTTAAAATTTCAAGAAAATACCCGAGTTGAGAGATATGAAGTCTCCAACAAGTTCTATAGCTAAAAGATGGAGGAGAATCGCTCAACTAGTGAGCATGTGCTCAGATTGTCTGGGTACTACAATCGCTTGAATCAAGTGGGAGTTAATCTTCCATATAAGATAGTGATTGACAGAATTCTCTAGTCACCATCACCAAGTTAATAGAACTTCATGATGAACTATAATATGCAAGGGATAACGAAAACAACTCCCAAGCTCTTCGTGATGCTGAAATTGATGAAGGTAGAAATCGAGAAAAACATCAAGTGTTGATGGTAGACAAGACCACTAGTTTCAAGAAAAGGGCAGAGGGAAGAAGGGGAACTTCAAGAAGAACAGCAAGCAAGTTGCTGCTCAAGTGAAGAATCCCAAGTCTGGTCCTAAGCCTGAGACTAAGTGCTTCTACTGCAAAGGGACTGGTCACTGGAAGCGGAACTACCCCCAAATGATTGGCGGACAAGAAGGATGGCAAAGTGAACATAATTATATTTGATATACATGTTATTGATGTGTACTTTACTAGTGTTTATAGCAACCCCTCGGCATTTGATACTGGTTCAGTTGCTAAGAGTAGTAACTCAAAACGGGAGTTGCAGAATAAACAGAAACTAGTAAAGGGTGAGGTGACGATGTGTGTTGGAAGTAGTTCCAAGATTGATATGATCATCATCGCACACTCCCTATACTTTCGAGATTAGTGTTGAAACTAAATAAGTGTTATTTGGTGTTTGCGTTGAGCATGAATATGATTTGATCATGTTTATTGCAATACGGTTATTCATTTAAGTAAGAGAATAAATTGTTGTTCTGTTTACATGAATAAAACCTTATATGGTTACACACCCAATGAAAATAGTTCATTCGATCTCGATCGTAGTGATACACATAATCATAATATTGAAACCAAAAGATGCAAAGTTAATAATGATAGTGCAACTTATTTGTGGCACTGCCGTTTAGGTCATATTGGTGTAAAGCGCATGAAGAAACTCCATGCTGATGGGCTTTTGAAATCACTTGATTATGAATCAGTTGATGCTTGCGAACCATGCCTCATGGGCAAGATGACTAAGACTCTGTTCTTCAGAACAATGGAGCGAGCAATAGATTTGTTGGAAATCATACATACTGATGTATGTGGTCCGATGAATATTGAGGCTCGCGACAGGTATCATTATTTTCTGATCTTCACAAATGATTTGAGACTATATGAGTATATCTACTTGATGAAACATAAGTCTGAAACATTTGAAAAGTTCAAAGAATTTCAGAGTGAAGTGAAAAATCATCGTAACAAGAAAATAAAGTTTCTACGATCTGATCGTAGAGAAGAGTATTTGAGTTACAAGTTTGGCCTTCAGTTAAAAACAATGTGAAATAGTTTCACTACTCACGCCACCTGGAACACCACAATGTAATGGTGTGTCTGAACATCATAACCGTACTTTATTAGATATGGTGCGATCTATGATGTCTCTTACCGATCTACCACTATCGTTTTGGGGTTATGCATTAGAGACAACTGCATTCACGTTAAATAGGGCACCATCTAAATTCGTTGAAACGACACCGTATGAACTATGGTTTGGCAAGAAACCTAAACCTGTCGTTTCTTAAAGTTTGAGGTTGCAATGCTTATGTGAAAAAGTTTCAACCTGATAAGCTCAAACCCAAATCGGAGAAGTGCGTCTTCATAGGATACCCAAAAGAAAATGTTGGGTACACCTTCTATCACAGATCCGAAGGCAAGATATTCGTTGCTTTGAATGGATCCTTTCTAGAGAAGGAATTTCTCTCGAAAGAAGTGAGTGGGAGGAAAGTAGAACTTGATGAGGTAACTGTACCTGCTCCCTTATTGGAAAGTAGCTCATCACAGAAATCTGTTCCTGTGACTACTAGACCGATTAGTGAGAAAGCTAATGATGATGATCATGTAACTTCAGATCAAGTTACTACCGAACCTCGTAGGTAAAACCAGAGTGAGATACGCACCAGAGTGGTATGGTAATCCTATTCTGGAGGTCATGTTACTTGACCATGACGAGCCTACAAACTATGAGGAAGCAATGATGAGCCCAGATTCCGCGAAATGGCTTGAGGCCATGAAATCTGAGATGAGATCCATGTATGAGAACAAAGTATGGACTTTGATTGACTTGCCCAATGATCGGCGAGCCATTGAGATTAAATGGATCTTCAAGAGGAAGACGGACGCTGATAGTAGTGTTACTATCTACAAAGCTAGAATTGTCGCAAAAAGGTTTTCGACAAGTTCAAGGTATTGACTACGATGAGAGTTTCTCACTCGTATCTATGCTTAAGTCTGTCCGAATCATGTTAGAAATTGCCGCATTTTATGAAATTCGGCAAATGGATAAACAAAACTGCATTCCTTAATGAATTTATTAAAGAAGAGTTGTATATGATACAACTAGAAGGTTTTTTCAATCCTAAAGGTGCTAACAAAATGTGCAAGCTCCAGCGATCCATCTATGGACTGGTGCAAGCATCTCGGAGTTGGAATATGCGCTTTGATGAGATGATCAAAGAATATAGTTTTATATAGACTTGCGGTGAAGCCTGTATTTACAAGAAAGTGAGTGGGAGCACTACAACATTTCTGATAAGTATATGTGAATGACATATTGTTGATCGGAAATAATGTAGAATTATTCTGCAAAGCATAAAGGAGTATTTTGAAAGAAGTTTTTCAAAGAAAGACCTCGGTGAAGCTGCTTACATATTAAGCATCAAGATCTATAGAGATAGATCAAGACGCTTGATAAGTTTTTTTTCCAATGAGTACATACCTTGACAATATTTTGAAGTAGTTCAAAAATTGGAACGGTCAAAGAAAGAGTTCTTGGCTGTGTTACAAGGTGTGAAATTGAGTAAGACTCAAAGCCCGACCATGGCAGAAGATAAAAAGAGAATGAAAGTCATTCCCTATGCCTCAGCCATAGGTTCTATAAAGTATGCCATGCTGTGTACCAGATCTATTGTATACCCTACACTGTGTTAAGCAAGGGAGTACAATAGTGATCTAAGAGTAGATCACTGGACAGCGGTCAAAATTATCCTTAGTGGAATAAGGAAATATTTCTCAATTATGGAGGTGACAAAAAGGTTCGTCGTAAAAAGTTACGTCGACGCAAGTTTTGACACAAATCTGGATGACTCCAAGTCTCGATCTAGATACATATTGAAAGTGGGAGCAATTAGCTAGAGTAGCTCCGTGCAGAGCATTGTAGACATAGAATTCGCAAAATACTTACGGATCTGTATGTGACAGACCCGTTGACTAAAATTATCTCACAAGCAAAACATGATCACACCTTAGTACTCTTTGGGTGTTAATCACATAAACGATGTGAACTAGATTACTGACTCTAGTAAATCCTTTGGGTATAGGTCACATGACAATGTGAACTATGGGTGTTAATCACATGGTGATGTGAACTATTAGTGTTGAATCACATGGCGATGTGAACTAGATTATTGACTCTAGTGCAAGTGGGAGACTGAAGGAAATATGCCCTAGAGGCAATAATAAAGTTATTATTTATTTCCTTATATCATGATAAATGTTTATTATTCATGCTAGAATTGTATTAACCGGAAACATAATACACGTGTGAATACATAGACAAACAGAGTGTCACTAGTATGCCTCTACTTGACTAGCTCGTTAATCGAAGATGGTTATGTTTCCTAACCATGAACAAAAGAGTTTTTATTTAATTAACGGGATCACATCATTAGAAGAATGATGTGATTGACATGACCCATTCCATTAGCTTAGCACCCGATCGTTTAGTATGTTGCTATTTTTGGGGAACGTAGCACAAATTCAAAATTTTCTACGCATCACCAAGATCAATCTATGGAGTAATCTAGCAACGAGGGGAAGGAGAGTGCATCTACATACCCTTGTAGATCGCTAAGCGGAAGCGTTCAAGTGAACGGGGTTGATGGAGTCGTACTCGTCGTGATCCAAATCACCGATGATCCTAGTGCCGAACGGACGGCACCTCCGTGTTCAACACACGTACAGCCCGGTTGTGGATCGCGTATTGGCTTATGTGCGGCATTGCTTGCCTCTCTATGTTGGCTGTGAGGTCGTCTATCCGGCCAGGTGGCCGTTTTAATTTTTGGTTGCGGGGGATCTAAAGCCTACTCATCGAATTCAGGTAGCAACTTCCGCTTCGGGTAGCTCTTGGTGGGGCGATTACCACCATACTTCGCTGCTGTGTTGAGTACTTTGCTCCATCTGATTTGGAGTGTGTCTTGCGCAGCCTTGAGCCTTTGCTTCTGCTTTTTAGACTCCTCGTGGTGGCAACAAGCCTTTGATGGGCATTCTGTTGCTCCGGGTGTCTGTCCGGTGTTATGTCATCCGGACTATTATCTTTGACATAATCGGGTTGTTCGGTTTGATTCTCCGTGTTGTCGTGGTCCGGCAATGGTTCACCCTGCTCTAACACTGGGTCTATATGATTGTTGTTTCTACCGAGGCGGGGTTTGGGGCGGCGCTTACGCCGCCGCTTTGACTGCTTCTCGAGGGGACAACCCTTCGTTGCGTCCTTCCGTTTCTCGTCGTCGTTTTATTTTGGTGTGTTCACCATGTATACGTCATGTGGTGAAGTGGGCGTCCAGTGCCCTGTGGGCAGTGGTTCCTCTTCGTCTCCCGCATCATCGTCCATACCGTCGATGTCTTTCGAGTCGAAGTTGAGCATGTCGGTTAAGTCATCGACAGTGGCTACTAAGTGGGTGGTGGGTGGGCCGCGAATTTCTTCGTAGTCCGCATCCCAGTCCTGCCGGACATAGTTCGGCCAGGATCCTCCTGACAAGGAAAGAGACCTTAATGAGTTTAGTATGTCGCCAAAGGGCGAGAATTGAAAAATATCCACGGAGGTAAACTCCATGATCGGCGCCCAATCGGATTTGATAGGAATGGGCGCAGGCGGCTCGGAGTCCGTGGCCGGAGAAGGATCCGGCAGTTTAACAACACGGCTCTCGTGCAAGGTAAGGTCGATGTTCGGCTCGATCGCCACTAAGGGTAAGGCTTCCGCGGCGGGGTCCATCCACCTGTCCGCGGAAGGCGCAACTGGCTCCGAATTGAGGGTCGAAGCGGCTGCCGGTGCAATCTTAACACTATCCGATGGTAGGGCTAAATCGTACTCATCGTGACCGCGTGACGCGCAAGGCAGAGGCTCGAATCCGTCGAAGATCAAGTCTCCGCGGATATTGGCCGCGTAGTTTAAGCTTCCAAACCTGACCTGGTGGCCAGGGGCGTAACTTTCAATCTGCTCCAGATGGCCAAGCGAATTGGCCCGCAGTACAAAGCCAGCGAACACGAACCGCATCGCTATCGATGATAATAGGAGCCATCAAGCCTAACGGCGACAACACAGAGGAACTCTCAATGGAAGTACCAATGTCGGTGTTAAAACCGGCGGATCTCGGGTAGGGGGTCCCGAACTGTGCGTCTAAGGCGGATGGTAACAGGAGGCAGGGAACACGATGTTTTACCCAGGTTCGGGCCCTCTTGATGGAGGTAAAACCCTACGTCCTGCTTGATTAATATTGATGATATGGGTAGTACAAGAGTAGATCTACCACGAGATCAGAGAGACTAAATCCTAGAAGCTAGCCTATGGTATGATTGTATGTTGTAGTTGTTGTTGTCCTACGGACTAAAACCCTTCGGTTTATATAGACACCAGAGAGGGTTAGGGTTACACAAGGTCGGTTACAAAGGAGGAGATACACATATCCGTATTGCCTAGCTTGTCTTCCACGTCAAGTTGAGTCCCATCCGGATACGAGACGAAGTCTTCAATCTTGTATCTTCATAGTCTAACAATCCGGCCAATGGAGATAGTCTGGTTGTCCGGAGACCTCCTAATCCAGGACCCCCTCAGTACTCTTGGTGATTTGTGAAGGACCCCTAGCATATAATTAAGATCCCTCAATAGACATGTACTCCGTTCACTCTCACTCGAATAAACTCAAGGGGATGACACACCCTCCAAGGGGCCTTCTAAGGCTTGGGAGTAGGTATCAGGATCCGAGAGAACTCAAAATGCCTGGATCGACAAAAGAAGGGATCATTGGAAGTGGATGCGTCGATGGACGCCCGACGACTTCTCTCATCTCCTATCCTAACGTAGGAGTTTGTCTGGTCCATTAGGTGAACGAAATATTTGAAGAAAGTTAGTGTGTCAACTTTGCCGTCGTAGAGTAACCTTTGCACAAGGCCCATGTACATATCGCACTGGTCTTTAATATGCAAGCATAACCATGAGATACCTCATAATCTCATATTGTATTCATGATGAAAATAATTTATAATTCTTACGATAGAAACTAATAACAATCTGAAAAATACCATTTTGGGAGTTTCATCCAAAATTTTGCGTATATGTATATGACTTGGATTTTAGGGCATATCTTGCATGTATATGTATTCAAACTTGGCAAGCATATCTCACTTGGAGAGGAAGAAAATAGACAAATCCAAGAAGGACTCTGGGTCTAGCGCTACCTCTCGAACCATATAGAAGGGGGCGAATACACTACAAGAAGACCCAAGTTGGACAAGCTCCAAAACCACGAGATGTTTTAGACAAGACATACTTTGTAGATGAAAATCCTGGGAATTTAGAGCATCTTGCTTAGTTTTGTCCTCATTATTCGTTGCAACTATACAATCGGGGACTTCATGGAATGCCTATTTGGTATCCTTATTCGAACATGGAATCATGTATTGTAATCCTTATTGTATTAGTTTTCTCCCAATATAACCAAATAAGATCGGGGTAGTGTATGTTGTATACCGTGACATGTCATTCACGCAAAATCACTTGCAACTATGTGAGGCACCCGTGAAATCGCCCTCTACAATTTTTTTACTTCTAGATTTCTTGCACTGACCTAGTCAAGTTCATCACCGGGAGAGCTTGTTGCTGAACAAAAGGACCATATATTGTGTTCAAAATTCCCGATTTTAGGGATTTTTCTTTTGCGGACTTTAAAAAGATTGTCATTTTTATCTGTTCTGCTCACATATTAGTGCATTGGTGTTGGTTGTGTGCATCTTAATTATGCATATGCGGGTGTGTACTCAATGTGTTCACATTGTATCCACATGATGCTTCATTTTAAGTTAATAAAATTCACTCTTTGTCAAAAAAGAAGCTAGCAATTAATGTATTTAACTATCCATCATATGTCCAAAACGTCACCCTTCAATCCTTATCCTTGAACGCGCGCACGCGCGCTTGTATTATATGAGGTGACGTCCCAACCCACGAGTACAAAAGTTAGTCTCAAATTTCAACATTCTCAAAGGTACATGCATGCATGTAACTCAAGTCGAAAGTCAACAAAACGAAGAAAACATTGCACGCTCGATCGCGGACTAGACACACACACACCGACATTCGTATATAAATGAAAGGACAATAACGCACTACTACATAATCTAGTTATCTAGCTAGGTAAGTGCACGCACGGCAGACTAAAGGCGCCCCGTGAGCAGGGTAAGATGAGTTACAAAACTAGTCACTTGATCAGAATGCCATGCTTTAATTTTCCGGTTTTCCAATCAAGCTCTTAGTTTCGTGGGGGTGGTACGTAGTGCTACTAGCTTTAGTTTCCGACCATGGAAGTCAAACTTTATGGCGAACCAGCAGATCCCGCCTTGATCAACTCTAGCCTTGACTGACGCGGTGAGTAGCCGGTTGGTCGATCGATGTAAGTGGGGTGGTAAAAAGCGGAGAAGTAAAATCAAAGTTAGATCAGAGACTCAGAATACGACACATGCTAGTGCGTTTGCGTTTCTTGGCCAGATGCAAATTTTACTATACCATGATGATAGCTAAAAGTTTCTATATGGACGATGTCCCTTTCAAGCTAGCCTGACCGGGCATACACATGACAAGCACGTAACACGTAGTACGTATACGTACAAGATCATTATGTATGTATATACATGTACATTCCTTGTTGCATTATATACAGGTGCGAGACTCTAGCCTGGGTGGGTCAAAGCGTCTACAGCCGGGCGCCCCAAACCCGGCTCAGACGTCCGGGCGGACTGCCCGATCAGTGACCGGTCATAAAAATACGATCCAGACGGACTCCTTAAACGAGTCTTAAATGCCTGAACTGATCCGCACCTTTTATATCCAGTCTAAATATAATGCGGATATGGGGCGTCTAGCGCGTCCGCCATGTCGAACTGACGCTGGATTCTCACAGGAAAACAAACCGAAACCGACCGCCGACACCGAACCCTACCCCTCTACAGGAAAACAAACCGAAACAGGACCGATGACGTTGCGTGGCGGTGCTCTGGCGGGACGCGTAGTGCCTAGCCGAGCTATTTAAACCGGCCACCGACACCGAACCCTACCCCTCTACATTTCCCCCTTCCCATCTGTCGTCGACGCCACTTTCCATTCACCGTCCACCACCACTAGTAGTCATGCCCCCACGCACGCGGGTAAAGATAGCTACCCATATCTAATACCAGAGCGCAGGCTGCAGCTTCTTCAGCAGATCCGGGCAAGGCATGAATCCCGAATCGCCGCGGGGCTACCTCGATGGATTCAGAGGATGACTTGGAGGATGAGGATGATGAGGGAGAGGAGGAGGATGTGGGGGGTGTATGTAGGCGAAGCAGCAGGCCATCATCGATTTCCTTCGCTCGAAGTCGGATACGGAGGTCAGACGCCATCTTTGGCAGGAGATGGAGGCGGAGCACACATGGAAGTTGGCGAGATGCTCGCGTACATGGATGAGGAGGAGGGGGAGGAGGAGGAGGAGCCCTCTTTCGTGCCCGTCCACCTGACGCCCGGCAACGATGTCATGGACATCTCCGACGATAAATCGTAGCTCGGATGTCGTAGTACGTAGGTTTATTTTGCATGATTTGTATGGATCTAAAGGATGAAATATGAGAGACTCAGATGCAGAGGAGAAAATTTAAGGCGTGAGCAATCATTCTCTGAGAACCAATCCGACCGTGTTCGTGGACGTTTGAGGGGTCTAATTTGTCAAGTTCGATTGTAAATGCTCTCACTCAATGACTGTGTCTGTCCGCCCACGTGTGCAGCATTGCTGCCGTTTCCGGTAGGCGGCAGGCGTGCGTGAGCAAACAGGGTATATGCACCCATGCTGCCGGCTAGAAAGGAGGTACATAAAGCAAGCGGAGTGGAGGAGACTCGCGAGTTGCAAAGAGTTCGAACGCTTTGGGAGACGCTTCCCGGTCAGTGGAGGAGAATGTCAAAAAGACGGCGGCCGTGGGCCGGGGCCGGAGAAGACGCGCTTGCGCTTGGGGTGAGATGAGAGCGAGAGGGGAGACCTATCGTCTCGTCGTCTGTCGATACTACACCACCATAATATGCCCGCGGTTTTCGTGTGGGTGAATCGTGGGGAATATGTGCTACGAGTCGCCGTCGATCGTGCCACCCGCGTCTGTCTGCCGGCCGCCGCCGTGCATGCGGCACCGCCGGCGTCCTTTTCACGTTCATTTCTGATTTCTGCTGGAACTGTATTTGTTCTTTGAGAAAGTACAGACTCTGGCCCTGGTTTGGTATAGCAATCAAATATCCAAACCGTTGTTTTAAAAAAAGCACAATATACTGTACTTCTCAAACTAAAAGAGCTGAGTTGACAAACATAGCCATAGTTTGCCTGATGCAGGAGATCATTCAGATGAGTTATTTATAAGTGTATTTGTGTGTGTGGATATGGAGCTATGTACTCGCAACTACGTCAGCTTGCCCGTATGTAATGCACGGATCAGGGAAGCCCAACCTTTCCATGGAAATTTTAAAGTACGGGGAAAGGAAGTTAGGCAAGACAAGTCACCTAGTCACGAGCAACTTTATCCTCTTTTTAAGAATTATTAGTCACGAGCAACCACCGGACAAATCATCCTTTGCTAACACATCGATCACGGATTGGCAGTAGATAAGCCAATCAACCGACAGAACTATACCAACAGTTCAACTTCTCTTATATGTAAAAGAAAAAAGCTCATCCGGCCTATGCTTCATGCAGCCATATTTGTTGCAAAGTTCTAAAATTCTGGCGTTTTTCATAAACAAAGTAAAAAAGTTAAGCCGTTCATTAATTTCTATAGGTAACCTTCAGGCAGGGAATAAGAGTTTACATGAGGCATTTTTTAAGGGATTATACTAGGGAAATAGGTTTTTCTTCACATTCTTTTTTGAGAATATGCTAAGCTTGTGTATCTTTTCATTGACAGAAGAAAATAAAATGAGTACAAAATAGGGCACAACACATGGCACAAACACAAAAAAGGCATGAGTATGGCTCCCGAAGCAGAGAGACAAGGGATGCTCAATCCAAATAGAGAATGTAAAGATGCGTGAAGCGTATGCATCTGCAGGGACGCGTTGCGTGTTATATATAGGCAAAGGATTACAAGGTTAGTTGTTAGGTAGTTGGTAGATTGATCTCCAAGTCATATCCTATACAAGATCTATGCAATCCATCACAACAACCTAACAACCAGGTACAATACGCAACGCCATCATTATCTACACATGTATATGATTTATACAAGATACCGTATACACATTACATCAATACACTTTAACACGCCCCCTCAATCACAACTTTATCAAGTTGAGATTGTTCTTGAAATCTTCTAATTTCTGCCATGACAAGGCTTTGGTGAAGCCATCTGCAACCTGATCATTAGTAGAGATGAATCGAATGTCTAGTAGTCTTTTGGCTACTCTTTCTCTAACAAAATGATAGTCAACTTCAATATGCTTTGCTCTTGCATGAAATACTGGGTTTGCTGATAGATAAGTGGCACCAATGTTGTCACACCACAACCGTGCAACTGTAGAATGTTTTATGCCAAGTTCATTAAGCAACGCCTGAATCCACATCAGTTCAGCTGTAGCATTTGCCAAAGTCTTATATTCAGCTTCAGTACTGGATCTTGACACGGTTGCCTGCTTGCGTGCACTCCAAGAAATAAGGTTTGGTCCGAAGAAAACAGCAACCTCCTTTTGATCTTCTGTCATCAGGACAACCTGTTCAGTCTGCATCTGAGAAAGCACTCACCATAGTTGAGGTTGACTTTGTGAATTTTAATCCTGTACTCATAGTACCTCTAAGATATCTGAGAATTCTTTTAAATGCAGTCCAATGCTGAAGGGTAGGAGCATGCAGGAACTGGCATACCTTGTTGACAGGAAAACATATGTCATGTTTTATAAGTGTTAAGTATTGCAAAGCACCTACCACACTTCTGTAATTTGTAGCTCCTTCAACCCCCAAGGCATCACCTTCCTCCTTGGATAATTTTTCTGTAGTTGAAAGAGGCATGTTGGAAACTTTACAATTCATCATACCTGACCTTTTCAGTATATCTGACACATATTTCTCCTGACTTAGGACTATACCATCTGTTACTCTCTTTACTTCTATTCCCAAGAAATAATGCAAGTCACCAAGATCCTTTAGTGCAAAATCTTTCTTACACTACAGGAATCAGCTACTTTGCCGTCTGCCAAGGCAGACGGTAAAGGCATGGAAGGCGGACGGCAAAGGTCTTTGCCGTCTGCCGCGGACGGCAAAAGGCGCTGGCAAATGTATAGTTCCATCAACCATACATAGCAAGTTCCACATACATCCATCCAACCATACATATTACAATAGTGTCATCAAAGCATACATGCATAGTTCATCGATACAAAAGAAACATAGTTCATTCAAACAAGCACTCCATGTATGCAAGCTTCCATGAAGTGAGTGAATTCTGCAAAATGGGAAATAAGAAAGTTAGAAGAAGAAGATTAGAAGAAGAAGAAGATGATGATGAAGATGAAGAAAATGAAGAAGAAGAAGAATATATGACATTTATGAGCTAATTTAGGTGAAATTGATCGTTTGTGAGCTAACATAGGTGAAATAGATCGTTTATGAGCTAACCTAGGTGAAATGGATCGCTTATGAGCTAACTTAGGTAAAATGCATCATTTTAGAGCTAACCTAGGTAAGATGGATCATTTTGGAGCTAACCTAGGTAAGATGGGTCATTTGAGAGGTAACTTGGGTAAAATGGATCATTTATGAGCTAAGTAAAGTAAAATGGGTCATTTTAGAGCTAACTTAGGTAAAATGGATCGTTTATGAGCTAACTAAGATAAAATTGATCATTTTAGAACTAACTTAGGTAAAATGGATCGTTTATGAGCTAACTAAGATAAAATGGATCAATTTAGAACTAACTTAGGTAAAATGGATCATTTATGAGCTAACTAAGCTAATTATGCCATTTTTGACATAAGTAAGCTAATTACATGTCATTATTGAGCAAACATAGTCAACTAAGCATATTAGAGCTAACTTTGGTCATTTTGGAGGAAACAAAGCTAAGTATAGATCGTTTTAGAGCTAACTTAGGTAAAATAGATGGTTTTGGAGGTCAGTAAGCTTATTAAGTCATTTTGGAGGAAATAAAGCTAAGTCTAGGTCTTTATGAATTTGTTAAGCAAAACACTAGAGAAACTTAACGTGATCATGGAGGTGTGGGAGCGGGCTGGCTCATGCCGGTACCTGGAGAAGGATCGTGCGATGCTTGTCTGGAGTTACGCTGCACCAAAGATCATTTCCAATGTCTCGTTAGCATGATGACACTCAAATGTTCAGACTAGCAAGTAGTGTCCATTCAAATTAAACTCACCATCGCCCCAGGAGCAATCACTGGCATCGGCAGAGCGGTCTGACCGGACTTCTCGCACACAAACTGCACATTTGGTTTTGACGACTCAGTCATACTAGTTAGTAATGAGACAAACACTACATGAATGTTTTGGCTAATCAACAGAATAAATTTACCACAAGGAGCTCGCACAATGCCCTTGCCTGCATGTCATTCCGTGTCCTCTCCTCCTCCAACATCTTTGTCGTCCTCTCCTCCAACTCCCGCTGCCTCTCCGCCGCCTCCGACAGAAGTTTCTCCGTTCTATCTCTCTCGCTCTGTATAGCAGCCTGCAACACCACTCCTCATTAGCATTTGTAATCATTGATGGAAGCACATACAATGTAATGTAGAAAGATAGCTGAGTATGTATAACTAACCTTGAAGGCGAGTTGGCTGGCCGTTCACGAGGCATTATCTCAGGAGCGGATCTCGACTGGCGCGCCTTGATCTCCGGGAGAGTGATAGGACAACGGATAAGTCCATCTCCAATGGCTATCGAGCCATGGGACCTCCCGCCACCAGCTATCATCACCAGCTCTGGATCAATGGGACCCTGGCTTGGGTTAAAGTCCTCCCCTTTCCTCGCCTTCCCTTCATCTCTATATTTCATGAGCTTATCGTGGGAGGAGATGTTGGTGAAGTTGTTTGCATCATTGAGGTCAGACGGAGAGAATGCCTTGACATTCTTGTAAGAGGCAGTATGGGCCATGGCATAGAGGTCGTACACCTCTGGCACCTTATCCGCCTTATTGTAGCGTGCCTGAAAGAGAGAAACAACGTAAATTAGTAATTAAAGGGCTCAAGCTAGCATGATGAATGAATTGCATGAATCATGAAGCAAACCACATACCCAGTTCCGCCCGAACTGACATAAGTTGGAGCTGCCTTGATGGTGTGGCACACCTTCCATTTGGGCATGTTTGTCCTTGGCCGCGTTGTGGACAGCTAGCCATTCTTTTGAGCACCACTCATTGACCAACACCTCCCAACAATCCATCCGATCCGCACACCATCTCGGAGGCGCCTAAGTTAGCAAATAGAAACTTGAGCGCTATGACTACGAATTAATAAATGAAGGAAGTAAGTACAAGGCCTTAAGAATTACCTTCATGTATTGCTCCTTACTCAGGAACTTCTCGCGGCACGCCGGCTTGGGCTTCTTGATACTGTTGGGGAACGTAGTAATTTCAAAAAAAATTCCTATGCACACGCAAGATCATGGTGATGCATAGCAACGAGAGGGGAGAGTGTTGTCCACGTACCCTCGTAGACCGAAAGCGGAAGCGTTATAACAACGCGGTTGATGTAGTCATACGTCTTCACGGCCCGACCGATCAAGCACCGAAACTACGGCACCTCCGAGTTCTAGCACACGTTCAGCTCGATGACGATCCCTGGACTCCGATCCTGCAGAATGTCGGGGAAGAGTTCCGTCAGCACGACGGCGTGGTGACGATCTTGATGTTCTACCATCGCAGGGCTTCGCCTAAGCACCGCTACAATATTATCGAGGATTATGGTGGAGGGGGGCACCGCACACGGCTAAGAGATCAATGATCAATTGTTGTCTCTATGGGTTGCCCCCTGCCCCCGTATATAAAGGAGCAAGGGGGAGGAGGTGCAGTCAGGCAAGGGGCGCGCCAGGAGGAGTCCTACTCCTACCGGGAGTAGGACTCCCCC
>NC_041380.1:485370356-485379619 GCF_002162155.2 Triticum dicoccoides
CCTCTCGGTACTCCGGTAAAATGCCGATTTCACCCGGAACTCTTCCGATGTCCAAACATAGGCTTCCAATATATCAATCTTCATGTCTCGGCCATTTCGAGACTCCTCGTCATGTCCGTGATCACATCCGGGACTCTGAACAACCTTCGGTACATCAAAACATATAAACTCATAATGAAACTGTCATCGTAACGTTAAGCGTGCGGACCCTACGGGTTCGAGAACAATGTAGACATGACAGAGACACGTCTCAGGTCAATAACCAATAGTGGAACCCGGATGCTCATATTGGCTCCTACATATTCTACGAAGATCTTTATCGGTCAGACCGCATAACAACATACGTTGTTCCCTTTGTCACCGGTATGTTACTTGCCCGAGATTCGATCGTCGGTATCTTAATACCTAGTTCAATCTCGTTACCGGCAAGTCTCTTTACTCATTCTGTAATACATCATCCCGCAACTAACTCATTAGTTGCAATGCTTACAAGGCTTAAGTGATGTGCATTACCGAGAGGGCCCAAAGATACCTCTCCGACAATCGGAGTGACAAATCCTAATCTCGAAATACGCCGACCCAACATGTACCTTTGGAGACACCTGTAGAGCACCTTTATAATCACCCAATTACGTTGTGACATTTGGTAGCACACAAAGTGTTCCTCCGGTAAACGGGAGTTGCATAATCTCATAGTCATAGGAACATGTATAAGTCATGAAGAAAGCAATGGCAACATACTAAACGATCAAGTGCTAAGCTAATGGAATGGGTCAAGTCAATCACATCATTCTCCTAATGATGTGATCCCGTTAATCAAATGACAACTCATGTCTATGGCTAGGAAACATAACCATCTTTGATCAACGAGCTAGTCAAGTAGAGGCATACTAGTGACACTCTGTTTGTCTATGTATTCACACAAGTATTATGTTTCCGGTTAATACAATTCTAGCATGAAGAATAAACATTCATCATGATATAAGGAAATAAATAATAACTTTATTATTGCCTCTAGGGCATATTTCCTTCAGTCTCCCACTTGCACTAGAGTCAATAATCTAGATTACACAGTAATGATTCTAACACCCATGGAGCCTTGGTGCTGATCATGTTTTGCTCGTGGAAGGGGCTTAATCAGCGGGTCTGCAACATTCAGATTCGTATGTACCTTGCAAATTTCTATGTCTCCCATTTGGACTAAATCCCGAATGGAATTGAAGCGTCTCTTGATGTGCTTGGTTCTCTTGTGAAATCTGGATTCCTTCGCCAAGGCAATTGCACCAGTATTGTCACAAAAGATTTTCATTGGACCCGATGCACTAGGTATGACACCTAGATCGGATATGAACTCCTTCATCCAGACTCCTTCATTTGCTGCTTCTGAAGCACCTATGTACTCCGCTTCACATGTAGATCCCGCCACGACGCTTTGTTTAGAACTACACCAATTGACAGCTCCACCGTTCAATGTAAACACGTATCCGGTTTGCGATTTAGAATCGTCCGGATCAGTGTCAAAGCTTGCATCAACATAACCATTTACGATGAGCTCTTTGTCACCTCCATATACGAGAAACATATCCTTAGTCCTTTTCAGGTACTTCAGGATGTTCTTGACCGCTGTCCAGTGATCCACTCCTGGATTACTTTGGTACCTCCCTGCTAGCCTTATAGCAAGGCACACATCAGGTCTGGTACACAGCATTGCATACATGATAGAGCCTATGGCTGAAGCATAGGTAACATCTTTCATTTTCTCTTTATCTTCTGCGGTGGTCGGACATTGAGTCTTACTCAACTTCACACCCTGTAACACATGCAAGAACCCTTTCTTTGCTTGATCCATTTTGAACTTCTTCAAAACTTTGTCAAGGTATGTGCTTTGTGAAAGTCCAATTAAGCGTCTTAATCTATCTCTATAGATCTTAATGCCCAATATGTAAGCAGCTTCACCGAGGTCTTTCATTGAAAAACTCTTATTTCAAGTATCCCTTTATGCTATCCATAAATTCTATATCATTTCCAATCAGTAATATGTCATCCACATATAATATCAGAAATGCTAGAGAGCTCCCACTCACTTTCTTGTAAATACAGCCTTCTCCAAAAGTCTATACAAAACCAAATGCTTTGATCACACTATCAAAGCGTTTATTCCAACTCCGAGAGGCTTGCACCAGTCCATAAATGGATCGTTGGAGCTTGCACACTTTGTTAGCTCCCTTTGGATCGACAAAACCTTCCGGTTGTATCATATACAACTCTTCTTCCAGAAATCCATTCAGGAATGCAGTTTTGACATCCATCTGCCAAATTTCATAATCATAAAATGCGGCAATTGCTAACATGATTCAGACAGACTTAAGCATCGCTACGGGTGAGGAGGTCTCATCGTAGTCAATCCCTTGAACTTGTCGAAAACCTTTTGCAACAAGTCGAGCTTTGTAGACAGTAACATTACCGTCAGCATCAGTCTTCTTCTTGAAGATCCATTTATTCTCAATTGCTTGCCAATCAAAGGGCAAGTCAACCAAAGTCCACTCTTTGTTCTCATACATGGATCCCATCTCAGATTTCATGGCTTCTAGCCATTTTGTGGAATCTGGGCTCACCATCGCTTCTTCATAGTTCGTAGGTTCATCATGATCTAGTAGCATGACTTCCAGAACAGGATTACCGTACCACTTTCGTGCGGATCTTACTCTGGTTGATCTACGAGGTTCGGTAGTAACTTGATCTGAAGTTTCATGATCATTATCATTAGCTTCCTCACTAATTGATGTAGGTGTCATAGAAACCGGTTTCTGTGATGTACTACTTTCCAATAAGGGAGCAGGTACAGTTACCTCATCAAGTTCTACTTTCCTCCCACTCACTTCTTTTGAGAGAAACTCCTTCTCTAGAAATTATCCATTCTTAGCAACGAATGTCTTGCCTTCGGATCTGTCATAGAAGCTGTACCCAACAGTCTCCTTTGGGTATCCTATGAAGACACATTTCTCCGATTTGGGTTCGAGCTTATCAGGTTGAAGCTTTTTCACATAAGCATCGCAACCCCAAACTTTCAGAAACGATAACTTTGGTTTCTTGCCAAACCACAATTCATAAGGCGCCGTATCAACGGATTTTGATGGTGCCCTATTTAACATGAATGCGGCCATCTCTAAAGCATAACCCCAAAAGGATAGCGGTAAATCTGTAAGAGACATCATAGATCGAACCATATCTAGTAAAGTACGATTACGACGTTCGGACATACCATTACGCTGTGGTGTTCCGAGTGGCGTGAGTTGTGAAACTATTCCGCATTGTTTCAAATGTAGACCAAACTCGTAACTCAAATATTCTCCTCCATGATCAGATCATAGAAACTTTGTTTTCTTCTTATGATGATTTCCAACTTTAGTCTGAAATTCTTTGAACTTTTCAAATGTTTCAGACTTATGCTTCATTAAGTAGATATACCCATATCTGCATAAATCATCTGTGAAAGTGAGAAAATAACGATATCCGCCACGAGCCTCAGTATTCATCGGACCACATACATCTGTATGTATGATTTCCAACAAATCTGTTGCTCTCTCCATAGTACTGGAGAACGGCATTTTAGTCGTCTTGACCATGAGGCACGGTTCGCAAGTACCAAGTGATTCATAATCAAGTGGTTCCAAAAGTCCATCAGTATGGAGTTTCTTCATGCGCTTTACACCGATATGACCTAAACGGCAGTGCCACAAATAAGTTGCACTATCATTATCAACTCTGCATCTTTTGGTTTCAACATTATGAATATGTGTATCACTACTATCGAGATTCATGAAAAATATACCACTCTTCAAGGGTGCATGACCATAAAAGATATTACTCATATAAATAGAACAACCATTATTCTCTGGTTTAAATGAATAACCGTCTCACATCAAACAAGATCCAGATATAATGTTCATGCTCAATGCTGTCACCAAATAACAATTATTTAAGTCTAATACCAATCCCGAAGGTAGATGTAGAGGTAGTGTGCCGACCGCGATCACATCGACTTTGGAACCATTTCCCACGCACATCGTCACCTCGTCCTTCGCCAGTGTTTGCTTAATCCGTAGTTCCTATTTTGAGTTGCAAATATTAGCAACGGAACCAGTATCAAATACCGAGGTGCTACTGCAAGCTCTAGTAAGGTACACATCAATAACATGTATATCACATATACCTTTGTTCACCGTGCCATCCTTCTTATCCGCCAAATACTTGGAGCAGTTCCGCCTCCAGTGACCAGTCTGCTTGCAGTAGAAGCACTCAGTTTCAGGCTTAGGTCCAGACTTGAGTTTCTTCTCTTGAGCAGCAACTTGCTTGTTATTCTTCTTGAAGTTACCCTTCTTCTCCCCTTTGCCCTTTTTCTTGAAACTAGTGGTCTTGTTGACCATCAACACTTGATGCTCCTTCTTGATTTCTACCTCCGCAGCCTTTAGCATTGCGAAGAGCTCAGGAATTGTTTTATTCATCCCTTGCATATTATAGTTCATCACGAAGCTCTTGTAGCTTGGTGGCAGTGATTGAAGAACTCTATCAATGACACTATCAACTGGAAGATTAACTCCTAGCTGAGTCAAGTGATTATGGTACCCAGACATTCTGAGTATATGTTCACTATTCTCCTCCATCTTGCAGCTATAGAACTTATTGGAGACTTCATATCTCTCAATCCGGGCATTTGCTTGAAATATTAACTTCAACTCCTAGAACATCTCATATGCTCCATGATATTCAAAACGTCGTTGAAGACCCGGTTCTAAGCCGTAAAGCATGGCACACTGAACTATCGAGTAGTCATCAGCTTTGCTCTGCCAGACGTTCATAACATCTGGTGTTGCTCCAGTAGTAGGCCTGGCACCCAGCGGTGCTTCCAGGATGTAATTCTTCTGTGCAGCAATGAGGATAATCCTCAAGTTACGGACCCAGTCCGTGTAATTGCTACCATCATCTTTCAACTTTTCTTTCTCAAGGAACGCATTAAAATTCAACGGAATAACAGCACGGGCCATCTATCTACAATCAAACATAAATAAGCAAGATACTATCAGGTACTAAGTTCATGATAAATTTAAGTTCAATTAATCATATTACTTAAGAACTCCCACTTAGAAAGACATCCCTCTAATCCTCTAAGTGATCACGTGATCCAAATCAACTAAACCATAACCGATCATCACGTGAAATGGAGTAGTTTTCAATGGTGAACATCACTATGTTGATCATATCTACTATATGATTCACGCTCGACCTTTCGGTCTCAGTGTTCCGAGGCCATATCTGCATATGCTAGGCTCGTCAAGTTTAACCTGAGTATTCTGCGTGTGCAAAACTGGCTTGCACCCGTTGTAGATGGACGTAGAGCTTATCACACCCGATCATCACGTGGTGTCTGGGCACGACGAACTTTGGCAACAGTGCATACTCAGGGAGAACACTTTTATCTTGAAATTTAGTGAGAGATCATCTTATAATGCTACCGTCAATCAAAGCAAGATAGGATGCATAAAAGATAAACATCACATGCAATCAATATAAGTGATATGATATGGCCATCATCATCTTGTGCTTGTGATCTCCATCTCCGAAGCACCGTTATGATCACCATCGTCACCAGCGCGACACCTTGATATCCATCATAGCATCGTTGTCGTCTCGCCAATCTTATGCATCTACGACTATCGCTACCTCTTAGTGATAAAGTAAAGCATTACATGGCGATTGCATTGCATACAATAAAGCGACAACCATATGGCTCCTGCCAGTTACCGATAACTCGGTTACAAAACATGATCATCTCATACAATTAAATTTAGCATCATGTCTTGACCATATCACATCACAACAAGCCCTGCAAAAACAAGTTAGACGTCCTCTACTTTGTTGTTGCAAGTTTTACGTGGCTGCTACGGGCTTAGCAAGAACTGTTCTTACCTACGCATCAAAACCACAATGATAGTTTGTCAAGTTGGTGTTGTTTTAACCTTCGCAAGGACCAGGCGTAGCCACACTCGGTTCAACTAAAGTTGGAGAAACTGACACCTCCAGCCACCTGTGTGCAAAGCACGTCGGTAGAACCAGTCTCACATAAGCGTATGCGTAATGTCGGTCCGGGCCGCTTCATCCAACAATACCGCCGAACCAAAGCAGTATGACTTATATTGCCCACAACTCACTTGTGTTCTACTCGTGCATATAACATCAACGCATAAAACCTGGCTCGGATGCCACTATTGGGGAACGTAGTAATTTCAAAAAAATTCCTACGCACACGCAAGATCATGGTGATGCATAGAAACGAGAGGGGAGACTGTTGTCCATGTACCCTCGTAGACCGAAAGCGGAAGCGTTATAACAACGCGGTTGATGTAGTCGTACGTCTTCACGGCCCGACCAATCAAGCACCGAAACTACAGCACCTCCGAGTTCTAGCACATGTTCAGTTCGATGACGATCCCCGGACTCCGATCCAGCAGAATGTTGGGGAAGAGTTCCGTCAGCACGACGGCGTGGTGACGATCTTGATGTTCTACCGCCGCAGGGCTTCGCCTAAGCACCGCTACAATATTATCGAGGATTATGGTGGAGGGGGGCACCGCACACGGCTAAGAGATCAATGATCAATTGTTGTCTCTATGGGGTGCCCCCTGCCCCCGTATATAAAGGAGCAAGGGGGAGGAGGTGCGACCAGGCAAGGGGCGCGCCAGGAGGAGTCCTACTCCTACCGGGAGTAGGACTCCCCCTTTTTCCATGTTGGAGTAGGACTTGGGGGGAAAGAGAGAGAGAGAGAGAGAGGGGAAAGGAAAGGGGGGGCGCCGCCCCCTTCCTTGTCCAATTCGGACTTGGGGGGAGGGGCGCGCGGTTGCCCCTTGGCCTCCTCTCCTCTTCCTCCACTAGGCCCATTAAGGCCCATTAGGTTACCGGGGGGGTTCCGGTAACCTCCCGGTACTCCGGTAAAATGCCGATTTCACCCGGAACTCTTCCGATGTCCAAACATAGGCTTCCAATATATCAATCTTCATGTCTCGACCATTTCGAGACTCCTCGTCTTGTCCGTGATCACATCCGGGACTCCGAACAACCTTCGGTACATCAAAACATATAAACTCATAATGAAACTGTCATCGTAACGTTAAGCATGCGGACCCTATGGGTTCGAGAACAATGTAGACATGACCGAGACACGTCTCCGGTCAATAACCAATAGCGGAACCTGGATGCTCATATTGGATCCTATATATTCTACGAAGATCTTTATCGGTCAGACCGCATAACAACATACGTTGTTCCCTTTGTCACCGGTATGTTACTTGCCCTAGATTCGATCGTCGATATCTTAATACCTAGTTCAATCTCGTTACCGGCAAGTCTCTTTACTCGTTCTGTAATACATCATCCCGCAACTAACTCATTAGTTGCAATGCTTGCAAGGCTTAAGTGATGTGCATTACCGAGAGGGCCCAGAGATACCTCTCCGACAATCGGAGTGACAAATCCTAATCTCGAAATACGCCAACCCAACATGTACCTTTGGAGACACCTGTACAACACCTTTATAATCACCCAGTTACGTTGTGACATTTGGTAGCACACAAAGTGTTCCTCCGGTAAATGGGAGTTGCATAATCTCATAGTCATAGGAACATGTATAAGTCATGAAGAAAGCAATAACAACATACTAAACGATCAAGTGCTAAGCTAACGGAATGGGTCAAGTCATCCCATTAATCAAATGACAACTCATGTCTATGGCTAGGAAACATAACCATCTTTGATCAACGAGCTAGTCAAGTAGAGGCATACTAGTGACACTCTGTTTGTCTATGTATTCACACAAGTATTATGTTTCCAGTTAATACAATTCTAGCATGAATAATAAACATTCATCATGATATAAGGAAATAAATAATAACTTTATTATTGCCTCTAGGGCATATTTCCTTTAGATACCACGCAAGGCGTAGTAGTCTCGAACAGCCTGCACCCGAGCCTCGTGCCGTAAGTTCTGTAGTAGGCGCTTGCAGACTTTCTCGATAACATTTGCCGCCTCCTTCTCGTATCCCTCCTCACACCTGTAGAATGTATGCAATCAAATGAGACAATATTTATTAGTACAATTAATAACTAGCTAGTTGAAGATTTTTAATTGTGTAAAGGAGAAATTACCCAGAACTTTCTGATCACCACGTCTGCCCTCGTGTTGCACAAGACACCGTCGATAATCTCACCCGGCGGGGCCGGGGCAGACAAGTAGTGCTCCAAGCTCAATCCAAGCTCTGGAAGCCAACCCTCACCAGGCAACATGACAAACCCCGGGAAGTTTTGCCGGCAAAGCCCTCCAAGGACGGAGTTGGGCCGGCGGACCTTCTCATGGGGGTCCCAACCCCTGCAGCATGACAAGGCCAACACATTAGATATTTGAAGAAATGTGAATGCAGAAGGTATAATAATATTAAATGCACGTACCTCTCCCCATCAGGGAAAATCAACCCCCTCTACTCGCGGGTCGCCGGCACGGACGGGAGCCGTCTACAACCACGCTGGTAGACGGTGCCCCCCTCCTCCTCAATATCAGTCGGCTCCCCGCCATCATCAGCATGGCCACTCGGCCCCTCAGGCTGATCCGGCCAGGTACCCCATCTAGACGTGTGCTCGTACGGGGTCTCGTGGGCCCAACTATCGTCGGCCGAAGGCCCGTGGACCCAAGGCTCATGGACCAGAGTCCGTGTAGCCTCCTCCTCGGATGTGTCCACCCTAGCAGTCACGTGCTCGGGTGAAACATCTGGGGGTGGCGGCGAGGAAGGCATCCTAGCAGTCACCCTACCTCCTCTCCCGCGACCACGTGCTCTAGCTCCTCTCTTCTTCCCTCCCTTTCCTTGTCCCCTGCTGGGCACCGCGGTTGACGAAGAAGGGCCCGGTGGTGTCGCCATACTGTCCAGCAACGCTCGTCGGATTTGTGCGGGTGGAATGGAAGACCTCCCACCACGCGCCGACGAAGAAGGGGCCTCGAAGCGCTCCGGACCAGCGCCCACCGTCTTTCAACACCTGCCATGACAACGAGTAAACGAAATTAATACAACATAAAAAAATACCGACATGAATAATAATATATGATGTTTTTCATAACAAAATCAAAAAAATATATGGTGTCAAGGTGGCGTGTCGGGGTCGGGGTGCCGTGTCGGGGTCGGGGTGCTGTTTCGGGGTCTGGGTGTCGGGGTCGGGTTGTG
>NC_041380.1:485380859-485527323 GCF_002162155.2 Triticum dicoccoides
GGCGGTGGGCGGCGGGGGCGGCGGGGGCAGCGGCGGGCGTCGGGGAGGAAAGAGGGAGAGAAACAGAGAGAAGGGGCGGGGTGGGGATCGGCCGTTAGTTAGGAAGAATCTTTGCCGTCCGCCCACCCTTTGTCGTCCGCTTTGTTTCCTCGTTGCCGTCTGCTAGCAGACGACAAAGAGGGGGGCCGTTAAGTTTTCCTCAATTAACTCGTTTAGTGGGGCCAGCTCTCTCTTTGCTGCCAGCCAGTGGACGGCAAAGAACAAGCTGATGGCAAAGACCTTCTTTGTCGTTTGTCAGTTCTTTGCCGTTCGTTTTCCTTAAGCTGACGGAAAAGACCTTCTTTGTCGTCCGCCAGCGGACGGCAAAGAACTGGCAGACGGCAAGTAAGCTAATTCCAGTAGTGTTAAGATCCTCTAGCAATGCATTGGTTGCTTCATGCGATGAGCTAGCTACTATAATGTCATCAACATATACCAACATGAAAATGGTTACCTTGCCTTTCTTATAGAAGAAGAGTGATGTGTCAGCCTTTGAAGGTTTAAAGCCAAGCCTTTGTAGTTTTTCACTTAACCTAGAGTACCATGCTCTAGGTGCTTGCTTTAGACCATATAATGCCTTGTCAAGTTTAAAAACATAATGATTCTTTCCTTTTACCTCATACCCAGGTGGCTATTTCATGTAGACTTCCTCCTCTAGAATGCCATGAAGAAACGCATTCTGCACATCCAATTGACGAAGGCTCCAACTGTTTGATACTGCAATAGAGAGAACAAGTCTGACAGTAGCAGCTTTAACAACGGGACTAAAGGTGTCCTCATAGTCAATGTCATATCGTTGTTTAAAACCTTTTGCTACTAGCCTAGCCTTGTATCTATCAATTTCTCCACTAGCTTTTCTCTTAATTCGATAGACCCACTTGCAATCGATAATGTTTCCGCCTCTCTGTGGAGGAACTAGATGCCACATTCTGTTTTTAACAACAGCATTGTATTCCTCATCCATAGCATTTTTCCAATTCTTATTTTCAAAAGCCTCACCTAGACTATTTGGCTCACCCGTGACAGCTAGGTCACCAAAACGAGTGTTGACATACCTAACCGTGCCATATGTACGGACCTTAGGTTTTAGAACTCCATGTTGCGATCTTGTTCACTATGTTGGCACAGGCACAACAGCAGAAGCTGGTGCAATAGAGGATCCTGGCGAATCTGCTGTCGCATCAGACCCAGGCGCACCTGATCCAAGGTGGGTGCTGGCGGGATTTGCCCGTGGCGCGGGATTGGCCTGCGGCGCGCACGCGTCCCGTGGCTGCAGTTGTCGAGTCGCCGGTTGGCTGGACCCAGATGTAGGAGACCGCCCGGGCCCAGACAAATGATTGGCGGGCGCTGGCGCAGGGGACCACCCGTCGCAGTCTGCGCGTGTAGATGGCCCACCACCGGGCCCGTTTCTTGTCATGGAGCCATCAGCAGGACCGCAGGGGGACGCGTGGCCGCGCGACGATGGCCTCCCTAGCCCCGTGGCGGATGCGCCTCCACTGCCTGGCGCGGCACGCGAGGGAGGATCGCCTCCGGGATCACTGCCAGGCGAATCTGGCGCAGACCCTGGATCATCCTCGTGTTCCGTGTTTGTCTTTTCCTGCTGCATAAAATCATGGTGCAAAACAAAATCTCCTCCAAAATTTATAGCAGGATTTTCATGAAAATTACTCGAAGGATCATTAGCTATATGTTCGTCCCCTTGATCAAGAGATGTGGATGAAGACTGTTCAGAGAGAAGGAGGGCTTCAGAACGAATGAGTGCACCGGCATTTGGATTAAAAGCAGCAAAAGGAAAAACGGTTTCATCAAACACAACGTCATGGGAAATATAAACACGACCAGCAGTGATATCTAGACACTTGAACCCTTTGTGTAGGTTGCTGTAGCCTAGGAACACACACTGCTTAGATCAGAATTCAAGTTTGCGGGCATTGAAAGGTTGAAGGTTTGGCTAGCATGCACACCCAAATATGCGAAGGGCATGGTAGTTTGGTTTCTCATGGAACAATTTTTCAAGTGGAGTTTCTAGGTTGATCACCTTACTAGGGGTGCGGTTGATCAGATATGTGGCGGCAATGAATGCTTCATCCCAAAACTTTAAGGGCATAGAAGCATGGGCTAGGAGAGAAAGACCAACTTCAACGATGTGACGGTGCTTTCTCTCAGCAGAGCCATTTTGCTGGTGAGCATGGGGGCAAGAGACGTGGTGTGTGATGCCTATTTGGCGGAAAAGTGATTTTAATCGTTCATACTCACCACCCCAATCTGTTTGCATGGTGATGATTTTGCGATCAAAGAGTCTCTCAACAAGTGCTTGGAATTCATGAAAAAATTTGAACACTTCAGATCTATGCTTGAGAAGATATATCCAAGTAAACTTGTTGTAATCATCTATGAAACTCACATAATAATTCTTTTTATTTATAGAATCACGGGCAGGCCCCCATACATCAGAGAAAATGATCTCTAAAGGAGCATTCGAGGTGCTACTAGAATTTGGATAAGGGAGTTGGTGACTTTTGCCTTTTTGGCATGCATCACACACTCCTTCTTTATTCAACTCATGACTAGAAAAGGGAATTTTGTTTTGCCTAAGAACATGCTGAACAATTTGCAAAGACGGATGACCTAGTCGATTGTGCCACCTTGACGGAGATATCTTGGTGGCGCCAAAAGCTTGCCTGCCCGGGCTTAAGGAAGCCTATGATAGGGGGTAGAGACCGGATCTACACCTGCCTTGGAGGAGGGTGTTCCTCGTTGCCTTGTCCTTGATAAAGAAGAAACGAGGATGAGTTTCAATAAATACATGATTATCTTATGATAAACGATGGGCAGAGACAAGATTTTTAGTGGCTTTAGGAGAATAAAGGACATCCTTAAGATGAAGATTGCGAGTAGGGGTACGAACATATGCTTGACAAATATGAGTTATTTTCATACCTGACCCATTGGGCATGTTCACTTGGTCGTGGCCGTTGTACCTCTCCCTCATGGTGAGCTTGTCCAGCTCGCCGGTGATGTGGTCGGTGGCGCCTGTGTCAACGTACCAGTTCGTGTCAACACCGTAGGAGGATTTGGACACGGCGCTTGCACTTTTCTCCTTGGTGAAGGCGATGTCGAAGCAACGATAGCACTCAAGGACAATATGATTTGGTTTCTTGCAGATCTGACAGAAGACCTCCGGGAGCTCGTCACGGCCGCCGCCTCCATTGTCGCGACCACCATGACCGTTTCCACGGCCGCCGCCATTGCCTCCATTGCCGCGGCCACCACCTTGACCACGGCCTCCGTCGTTCCTGCCGCGGCCACCGCCACGAGGAAAGCCACCACGGCTGCTGCGAGAAGCAGCGTTGGCGGAGGAGTGCGACGATGAGTTCCCCTCGAACATGGAGAGGCGGCTCTCGAAGCTGATCAGCTGGGAGTAGAGCTCGTTCGGCTTGATGGGGACTGTCCTGGCGTAGATCGAGGGGACAAACGATATGTAGTCGAAGTCAAGCCCGACGAGGATGTACGACACCATGTTCTCGTCGGTGAGTGGCTTGCCGATGGCAGCCATCTCATCGCCAAGGGCCTTCATGCGGCCAAGATACTTGACGATGGTGAAATTCCCCTTCTGGGTGGTGAGATGGCGATCCTCGTGTTGATGATGGCCGCCTGCGTCTGGGAGATGAAGATCTCGGTGATTGCAGTCCATGTTGCTGACACTATGGTGCAGTTTGCGATCTGAACCATCACAGGAGGTGAGATGGAATTAAAAAGGAAACTCAGAACCTGGGAATCTCGGGCCCTGTCAATCTCGTACGCCGGGATGGGCGTATCTGTGGGCTTGCCATCCTTGTCAGAGAGGGTTTGCGCCGGTAGTTCCCTCTCTGGATCAAGGTAGGCAACCAGCTGGGCGCTACGGATAGTGGCTAGGGCCCGCGCACGCCATACGTTGAATTTGCAGCGGTGGAGATTTTCAGCAATGGGGATGAGGATGGATGGTGTGGCAGCGGTGGAGCTCGAGGACGACATGGCGGCGCGAGGGAGATGCGCTGTAGAGGAGAATGGCTCTAAATACCATGTAAAGATGTGTGAAGCGTATGCATCTGCAGGGACACGTTCCCTGTTATATATAGGCAAAGGATTACAAGGTTAGTTGTTAGGTAGTTGGTAGATTGATCTCCAAGTTATATCCTATACAAGATCTATGAGATCGATCATAAAAACCTAACAACCAGGTACAATACGCAACACCATCATTATCTAAACATGTATATGGTTTATACAAGATACCGTATACACATACATCAATACACTTTAACAGAGAATACAACACAACTAAAGCAACCAAGCACGGAACTAGAGAGGCAAGCCGAACAAGCACGATGATCAACATCTCCAAAGCCCAACACCGAAGATGCAGCAAGCCAGCAAGATAACGCCTTCATGAAGGGGAATGACACCGTGACACCGACGCCATCCGATCCAAAGTACTGGACCTTGGGTTTAATCACTTCCTCTTATTTGATATATGATGTGAATTAGTTTGGGTTGAACACCTGACCATGAATTAATAGGGGCCCATGGAAAGAAATTGGTAGGAATTGACACCCTCAACTCTCATTCCTCTTCTCACTTAATTTCCCATTCCCTCTAATCAATCAATAGAACTTTAGTTTCCTTAACCCTCACTCCCATTCCCCATCTCAAATTCCCACAAACCAAACATTCTATAAGTTGATTAGCTTCACACCGACATCTTCTTGGTTGCAAGACCAACACCCAGAATAATGAACATATCCCATGCTAACATTTCCAAATGGTTGCACCTAGAATCTAAAGAGTCGACTCTCGACAAGTTAATGTAAGCACCCCATTTGTATCTAATGAACTTAATAATAATAATAATAATAATAATAATAATAATATGTCATATACATTATGATTAATGTGAAAATATTAGTAACTATATTCTTTGTTAAAAGCATTATTGTGGTAATGAGAATTGCATGGAGAACACGTTCAACACAACGTCCTAACATGCTACAACATGTCGACATCTGATCATGTGTCACTGCAACGATTGTGGCGTCATGATGAGTTTAGGAATGATGTATCCACGTAGCACAACATAAAGGGCAACTATCCATCAAACATAGGAGTTAAGTCATCAAAACATATTTGAGATACATATACTAGTGGTATCATTCTCCACAAAAGCCATGTAGAGGTGCATTCAATAAACAAGTGTTGAATTGTTTCCTCCTCATTGCAATAACAAAACATTTTGTTTTCACTTCAACTACTTTTAGTGGGGTTATTTTAATTGATAAAACTACCATGTATACATGTGTCAAATGAAAATATTGTTGTTTAGAGGAACTATGAGTTTCTACAAAAGAAATTACCAAACCAACGGTTACCATTTACCATGTCTATATAGATATTTCACGCCATAAGACCTGAAAACATGGAATTTCCATCAGAAGACATCCGACTTTTGTGATGGGTAGATGGACATTAAGCACAAAACCAAAGGAATCAAATAAGTCCATATGGCGAGCGACCGCCAAAAAAAACATTTAGTGGTACCCCCCCAAACACACACACGCACCCCGTGCACACACACACACACACACATCCATGATTGAAGTATGTGTCTTCCAAACAATATTGTATAATATGAAATCCAATATTGTACACACACATCCATGGTTGAAGTTACACCTGGCCATGGGCAGCCCTGCCTGGACGACTCGACCCGACCTTGCCCATGGGCCGGGCCTGGTCCTAGTTTTTAGCCCGATGGCTGGGCTGGGCTCAGGCTTGTCGTATTTGCAATTTAAGGAAGAGGCCCTGCCCAAGGCCCGATGGGTTTTTTGACTGATGGGCCGGGCTTGGGCCTAGGTTTTTTGCTTCGGACTTTGTTAGGCCCGAATCGAGTTATGCCCAGGTATAATTGAAGTACGTGTCCTCCAATTATAATTGCAGGCAAAGAGGACTATCCCCCAACCAAATATCTTTCCAAAACCATGTGTTCGTCCCACTTCCAATGGTGAAAGTGCCTCTACCGAAGAACTCATCTATTACCCATGTGTCATGGGGCTTTTCTAGAAAGAAAATTAGTAGGTTTATATCAATTTAAGATAGCATTTTGAGGTGGAAGTATTTAAGATCTTTGTTATTCAAAATATTTTCATAAGGATATTTGAGGGTTAGAATCCTTAGGATTTTTATTCAAAGGGTTCTTATATGAGTTGAACTTTACATGGGTTTTTCATAAATAATCCATTGCACTACATGTGATAGGAAATCTTCATCTGCTTACATCATTTTTTATCTATGTTGAAATCAAACCCACTTTACTGCAAACAAAATTATGAAGATTGAATTGAACATGCAATCATAATGCTGCGTTTTTTCCATTCCTATGTTTTTCCAATTCCCAGAATTCTATATGATTGATGGGCCTATTTTAAGATAACCCTTATGCAATTGATCTCACGAAAGAGAGCTCACATCTTGCAACATGCCTAATGTCCAAGGTCGACGTGGGATAGCTATGGAACCGCAGGCTAGCCCACGTGAGTATGGGAAATTTACAAAAAAAATAAAAGGAGCACATTCTCAGACTAACCGATGCATATTTTGCCAAATATCATGTTTGTATTGCTTGCATTGCCGGAGAATTACATGAAAAGAAGCATAAGTTGAAGACTGTCATTACAACTTCAAGGCCCCTTGAACTGCTTCATTTGGATCTTTTGGACCTCCATATTATGATAGTTTGCATGGGAGGAGGTTTTGCTCTACCATTGTCAATGATTATACAAGATAAATATTGGTATTCGTTCTTGAGGAAAAAAATGAAACTCAAGACACCTTTATCCAATTTGCCAAGGAAGCTCAGCATCAACACAATTAGGAGATCTTGGCTATTCAAAGTGACAATGCCACCGAGTTCAAGAATTACACCATGATGAGTTCTTGAGTGATAAGGGGATCAAGCACCAATATGTTGCCACATATAACCTTGAACAAAATGGTATGGTGAAGAGAAGAACCGGAGTCTTATAGATATGTATAGGAACATACTTGATGAGTGTAAATCTCCATACAAGCTTCGGGTTGAAGCCATCAATACCGCTTGCATCAAACCAGCTCAAGAACTACACCCCTTATGAACTACTAATCAGAAAAAGCCTAACGCCAAGTTCTTTCAAATATCCAGTTGCGTCCTTTGTGTCTGTGTGTTTTGTGTGGCGGTGGGAATGGCGGAGTGACGGGGGAGAGGATGGCTCCATGGGATTAGATAGGGTGCGCCTGTCGCACGACTAGGCGGCACCTGGGAACACATCAAACGGCGCACGAGCGGCCACTCGGTTCGCCTAAATAGTGTGTACTCACTCTTTAGATTTTAGGATATAATTATATGATACATTGTGATGATGTGCGTATAGGGGGGGGCAAATGCACCCCTCCCTAATATAAGATGGGAGGGGGCCATAACCACTGCCAAGTAGTGACCTTTAGACAACATTTCCAGTTTAGCAGAAACCATGGCACCAAACACAATGATAAGTAAGACGCAATTAGAATTACAACGACACATACATATGACTCTGTCCACGGTTTCAATCTGCAGGTTTGATCCAAAAGTTGGAAACAGTTTGAACTGGATTGGTCGGGAGGACATATTGTTTGGTTTGGTCTATATTCAAGCTAAAAATCTGTGGGTTGGTTTGGTTTGTATGTTGGGTGTGTAGTCGTACAAACTTGATTGGTTTTAGTCTGGATGTCAAACTATTACCAGGTTTATGCCGTCTGCAAGAACCACGACATGGAGTTGGTCGTGTGGCCGTACCCTCGGCCGCGCCGAATCCGAAGGCCATCATCGCTGCTTTGTAACACGGGTCATTATTTTCATACTCATAAGGGCTTAAGACAATGGGACCCGATGTCCCCTATACTGTTCAACATAGTGACAGATATGTTGGTAGTACTTATCGGTAGGGACAAGGAGAATAGCCAAGTAGGAGGACTAGTCCCTCATCTTGACACTAGTGCCTCATCTTGTTGATGGGGGTCAAGATCAGGGACTAGTCCTCCTACTTTGAAAGAGGCAAAGAGGAACAAGATGCGTATAGACAATTGTCGGTTGTGAAATGGGATCCTTGCCTTTCAGCTACCTCGGAATCCCAATTCACCATCGCAAGCTATTAAATAAAGAATGAAAATGTATTGAGGATCGATTTGAAAAAAAGCTAAGCTGCTGGAAGGGCAAGCTTATGTCTTGTGGAGGTCGGTTGTTATTAATAAACTCAATATTAACTAGTATGTCGATGTTCCTATTATCTTTCTTCAAAGTGCCTATAGGGGTGCGGAAAAGGTTAGATTTTTATCGATCCTGTTTCTTTTGGCAAAGCGATGAAATAAAGACAAAATACGGACTTACTATAGGTGGGATATTATCTGTAGACCCAAAGACCAAGGGGGCTTGGGATTGAGAACTTGAAGATAAAAAACAAGTGCTTATTAAGCAAATGGCTTTTTAGGTTATCGGTTGAGACCGACGGCATGTGGGCGCAGATCCTACGTAACAAATATCTAGTATCAAAGTCTCTGGCCCAGGTTACCGTCAGACCTTAGGACTCGCCATCCTAGAAGGGGCTAATGCAAACAAAGGATGCCTTTTTTGCAGAGCGAAATTTTTGGTTGGAGATGGTGCTACAACCAAACTTTGGGAAGATGCATGATTAGGGGAAACACCCTTGACCTTGCAATATCCCACTCTGTATAATATTGTAAATGTAAGAAGGTTTACATTGCTACAGTATTACAGTCCCCCCCTCCCTTGAATATCTAGTTCAGTAGATCCCTAGTGGGGGAGAGGTGGAACTCACGACTGCATCTTGTGCGAAGGTTGATAAATGTTCAACTTTCTGATCAGCCTAATTTGTTTCACTGGAAACTAACTAGGAACGGGGCTTTCATGGCAAAATCTATGTACTTGGATCTGATTGATTCTAGCCCAATCCCGAGATCAATTCATATTTGTCAAACTAAAGTTCCGTTGAGAATCAAGGTTTTCATGTGGTTCGTTCATAAGTAAGTGATACTCACCAAAGATAATATGCTTAAGCGCAATTGGGTAGGCAATTCACATTGTTGTTTCTGTGATAATGATGAAACAATACAACATCTTTTTATCGATTGCCCTCTCGCTAAGCTTCTTTCACGTAATCTTCAAATAGCCTTTAATATAAGCCCTCCAGTTAGTATCGACATGTTATTTGGGACATGGTTGACTCGAGTGGAATTAGTTATTACGGGACGTATGCAGGATCGATATGATCTTTAACAGACATAATCTTTTGAATTTCTTGCAAGTTATATACAGAGCGTCTGCTTGGATCCGTACGTGGTCGTTACTCACTCCTACGAACTCCAGGAAGCGTTTGATTACTGGGTGCAACTGACGAGAGACGGTAGCATAGGTTATCTACAATCGGTTGGGATGGCGGATTACTAATAGGATAGATGTTTAGTCGTCTGATCCTGTTCATTGCCGGTTGTGGCTTTCTTTATTTATTTTGCTTTTTATGCTCCTTCTACAAGCTGCACTGCAATATGGACCTTTATTTGCTGAACTTCTAATAAAATGGCCACATGCATCGTTCTGATGTAGAGATTGGAAATCTTTCCTCCTTTAAAAAAAATCCACGGAGCCGTTCCCATCGGCTCACATATCTTGGAAAGAATTGTTTGCTTTACTTGTGTTGAAATCAATCCAGTTTAATGCAAACAAAATTAGTGCGTTACTGGAGTGGGCATGCCATCGTACCCTACGTTCTTTCTTCTATTCCTATATGCATTTGCAATTCCGTGAATGAGAAACCACACCCATTTTGTTTGCATTCACGGAATTGCAAAAGGGGCGACAGTCATAGCTTCGGCTCCAATGGCTCCTTTGGCTGCTCCGCGTCGCCCTCCGCCTATATCTCCGTGTCGAGATTGTTGAAGAGCGCGTCTGTCGCCACCCATTCCTACTGGATGAACTGTCGGTTGGCCTCCACATAGACCTCTTCCTCGATGAACTTCAGGATGGCCTGCTGCTCCACCATCTCGGAACGCTTGGGCGACTGCGAACTTCGCCTTCGCGTCCTCCATGTTGAAGCCCGTCGCCAGCTCCTGCTCCGGCCACTCCGCCTCGTCCTTTTCCGGATCCGCCACCACTATGGAAGCCGGTTGTTGCTCCTCTCCCCCCTCCTCCGCCGCTTCCTCCTCCGGCCCCGGCGAGTCCGGAGGTAGCTCAACGGTGATACGGGCGGCGTGCACGCTGCGCCACACCCGGATCTCCTACTCGATCTGGTACCGTCGCTCCGATGTGCGCATAACGTACGTGGTTATCTTTTGCCGAACCATGGCGAGGCCGGAGAGCGTGGGAAAAGCGACGGAGCGGGAGACAGTAGGTGGATGCGCTCGGGCTGGCCGCACATAGATGGAGAAGGCGAATGTGGCTAGAGATACACCGGCCGACTTAAATAGCCGGATTTGGTCTCGGGCGACGAGCCGGAGCGGCGCCAGGCTGCGTTCACACAGTTACCGGAGGAGACGTTCATTGGGCCGTCCAATTTCCGAGCGATTACGTGTGAGGCCCTATCGTTAGTCTGACGTGACGGACGCGCCCGGGCTTCCTGGTGCCCTATATCCGTTTCATATTTGGACCGAATATGAAGGGTGCTGATTAGCCCGAGCGTTTGAGGTCCTTTTAAGAAGCCCGTTGACAATTTTATAAGTGTCAGTGACCGAACCATCCACACCCAAACGTTTAAGGCGGGTTTGTGTACCCGGCTGTAGATGCTCTAATCAAGCACAAAACTCCTTGTCTGCTTATGTCCCCGTCCAGCCGTAGATTCCAACGGGACAGCCAACGGCACGCACGCTCCGTTGCCGTCTTCCTTTAGCCGTCGACGACAACCAGCGACGCCGCGTCTGTGCACACGCTAACCTGGATCATCGCCAGTGTCGCCGTCACATCGCTCAAGCTAATTATAAGCCCCGGTCCGGTACACGACGATAACAAAACCTGATCGGCCATTGGTACGAGTGAGAACCGGGACGAGAACACACCTGCGACTTTGGAGCTCGTCACGAAAGCGAAGCCTGCGTGTGCACATGGCCTCTCTGACGAGACCCACGCTAGCTGCCACGCACCGCGGACGCGACGTCTCTGACTGATTTATTTAGAGAGCGGTCGCTGCACCTGAACTTTCACGCGCGCACGGGCTGCTCTCTTAGATTGATTCGATTAAAATGCATGAATGCATGATGATCTGGCGTCATACGCACCAGCAGACCGCGACTGATTAAATCCCTCTAGTTTGAACGATTAAATCAATCATCAGTCGCCAAATCTCGGAGGTTATCTCAAGAAAACAGTCACGTCGCACCGGTCGCCGCCTCGCGGGATCGGTATTCTATGGCCATTCTGTGTGATGCTCTGACGCGTAGCGCCGTAGCAGGCGTGGCTACGACGTATACACGATGAAATGACGTGCCCTAAACCTTAACAAAAGTAGAGGGCAGGTGTGTGCGCGCGCGTGTGGCCTTTCTGAATTCTGCCCGTGAAACCTGTCGCTCGCGGTCTCCGTGGTGACCTTGACCTTTGCGTGCCCCATGTTCAAAGCTCCCGACGCAGATTAGCGCGTCCCTAACGTAGCGTCTACTAGCATACTGAACATCCACGGGATCTCTCGCTGGCTCTCGACCTCTGGTGTGGTAGCTGACGGGCCGTGCCTTGACCGTAGAAAAAAAAGTGGACCCTCCGTGGGTTCTGCAGTGTTAGCTGATTAGCTGCTAGCTATACTGAATAGCGGTTTGAATTGAACTGTTGGCAACGAGCCCGCAGTTCTGCATCGGACAAGAGCTAGCCACCTTCGTTTACACATTGCATTGCTGGTTTTGGGGTCAGCAGTGCACCCCGTCGTCGACCGTCGATGTCATACTCAGCAGTGTACTCTCGACGCCGTCGACAGATCACATGGTAGCCGGTGAAGACCATCGAAGCACCATGCTCTGTTTGCCGCTCCTCGGCGGGGTCGGGGCTGGGGGGAAGACCGACGAGCGGGGAGCGGCATTGCACTGTTGACTTGAACATCGGCCTGCCGGCCAGTGGCGGCTACAGCTCTGAAGAAGAGGTGCCGCAACAGCTTCAATAGATACAAAATCATGCAGGTGACTAATCGATACCACTAAAGCATATACGTGGTATGCAAATTCTGGACGCAGGTTCTTTTTGCTCGTGTCTCAACTCGATCGGCCTCATGCATGCATTTTGCATACATGCATCTTCATGTTTGCAGCATAAACTACTCCCTCCGTTCTTAAATATTTGTCTTTCTAGAGATTTCAAGAAATGACTACATACGAAATAAAATGAGTGAATTTACACTCTAAAATATGTCTATATACATCCGTATGTGATGGACATGGCTCCTCTGCCGTGCGCTAGGTGACGTTGGGCCGCTGACATGTGGGCCAGGTTTCTCACAGGCCCACATGTCAGTGGTAGAACGGCAGGCTGCCGAACGGTAGAGGATCCTCGCGCGTATGTGATAACCATTTGATATCTCTAAAAAGACAAATATTTAGGAACGGAGGGAGTAGCAAATATTCCATGCATGTGTGCCCACAAGATATGAATCAAATACCTTAAATGGGTATTGTCCATGAGAGTATTTTCCATAGTTTTAAATAGCCAGCTATAGCTTTTCAACAGCGTGCCGCTAAATGGCCGCCTTCACAAATAGCTCGTTATAGCTGATTTGAAGACCCGCCGCTATTTAAAACGCTGGTATTTTCATAAAATATGTTTCGCAAATTGTAAATCTTACATGAGGATCTCGCCCTGTCCTAAATGGCATATGCTTTGTGAATTGTCAAAGTCAAGTTAGCAAAACCCCAAGCAATTTACCATGGTCTACAAGTTAAAGAAGAGAAAATATAGAGATAAAGTGTCAAGAGAAAAAAGAAGATTATGTGAAGAGACACTAGGACCATGCACAACGCCCTCTTTCATATTTCATCCCACCATGGACTGGTGGATCACAAATTAACTACCATGTCTCTCCTACCTACCACCTCAAGGGTAGTCTAGCTTGGTCATTTTTCAAGGACGGCCAGCATATAAAATCCTCCAATGGAGAGAGACACACACCCTCTGAGGGACCTTCTACAGCTTGGGGCTAGGTATCATGATCGGACGGAACTCAAGAGGCTTGGATCGACGAAAAAGGGATCATTGAAAGTGAAAGCGTCTACTGGTGCCCAAAGACTTCTCTCTTCACCTCTGCTAACATAGGAGCTGCCCTGGTCCACTAGGGGACATAACATATTCAAAAACAATTTGTGTGTAAACTTCGTCGGCGTAGAGTAACCTTTGCATCAAGCCCATGCATACATCAATGTCTTTAATTTGCAAGCATAACCATGAAATATCTCATAATCTCATGTGGTAACAACGAGGACACCAATATCAAAATCTTATGAGCAAAATTAGTAAACACGACAGAAAACAAAATACCATTTTTGGAAGTTTATCAATTTTTAATCAAACCCAACCCATTTTCTCAGAGCCAACCATTCCGAGACAAAACTTGCTACGTTAACACAAGATATATTGGCATCGAAAAAACTAAGCCATTTAGTATCGTATAGATTTCCGATGCCAATGTAACTATGATTTGGGGCTCGGTGCCAATGACAGTGGCATCATGCTTTGAGTGAGTAATGCCGAACTGAATGGTGTTAAACCCTTGAGGGTAAAACGGGCGAGCGCCACAGTTCTTGGAGTTGACCCCCAACTTGTCATTTCATTCACCACCTGCTAAGGGTTTTGTCGATAGTAGTCGTATATGGCTTATTCTATGTCTATGTATAAACTTAGGTACCCTAGTGTCCATACGGCTTATTCGGACTTTGACATTGCGTCAAACATGGCAAGTTTATCTGTCTTGGAGAAGAAGAAGAGAGATGCATTCGGGAAGGACTTCGAGTCTACGGCCACCTCTACACCCCAATATAAGGTGGCCAAAACACTGCAAGGAGATCCAAGTTGGACAAGCTCCAGGGCCAGGACATGCTTTAGACAAGACCTCACCTTGTGGAGTTGTCATCCACAATATAACCCAGGACTCCATGGCATACGTGGCGGGTATCCATATTAAAGGAATGACAAGCTTACATTGTGATCCCGGTTATGCTATTTTTCTGCCAGTATAGTCAGTCAAGGCAAGGGTAAAATATTTCATGTTCTGGATCACCTTCTGACCTAAGGTATGTTCGCGCGACTACATTAATTACGTGCAACTATTGTGCTGCTGTGAGGCATCGGCGATATTACCCTCTATAGTTTTATTTATTACGTTCAGATTTCTTGCGCCGACCTAGGTAAGTTCATCACCGTGTCAGCGGCTGCTAAGCAAAAGGATCATATTTTGGTTGAAATTTTCGAGTAGGATTTCTTATTGAAACCTTAAAAGATTGTTGTTTTGTGTCTATTGTTGCTCGCATACGGATGGCAAGAGCTGATATAGCGAATAATGTGTTTAAGTATGAATTCGTATCCAAAAGGACCAAAACGTCAGAATTTAACACTTACCCTTTGAACGTGCGCACGCCTGTATGACGTGACGTCCCAACTCGTGGGTACAAGTTAGTCTCAAATTTCAACATTCGCAAAGGTACCTACATCTACATGCATGCATATAACTCAACTTGAAAGTCAAGAAAACGAACATACATTGCACGATCACAGACTGGACACTAAGTGGATACTAAGAGGGTGTTTGTTTCCAGGGACTTATTGGTTTAGGGACTTAAAGAAGGCCCTATAAGTCTCATCTAAACCAAACAGGAGGGATTTATAGGGACTTGAAGTGGGCATTTGAAACTTATGAAATAAGACTCTCAAGGAGGAATTTATAGGGACTTATAGTTGTAATATAGTCATTTAGTCCATGTTAAGTCCCAGGAACCAAACATGTAGAGATTTTTTAAGAACTTGGGACTTATAAGTTGGGACTAAAAAAATTTTTTAGGATTTATGAAACAAACAGGCCCTAATGCACTACATAATCAGCTAGCTAGGTAAAAGTGCACGCACGGCAGACTAACAAGAAGTGTAAAGGCGCCCTGTGAACAGGGTAAAGATCAGTTTAAAAAAACTAGTTACTTGATGAGAATGCCATGCTTTTCGGTTTTTCCGATCAAAGTCTTAATTTCGTGGCAGAGGTACTCCCTCCATTTTTATTAGTCCGTGTATTAGATTTGGTCAAAATCAAACTTTATAAAGTTTAAAAAAGTTTATAAACAAAAATATTACTCCCTCCTTCCATCTATATAGGGTGTAATGCATTTTTTAAGACCACCTTTAACTATTGACAGGATTAATAGTACATGACATGCATAATGTGAAAATTATATCATTGAAAGCTACTTTTACACACGAATTTAACGATGTGCTTTGTGTAAATTGTATGTCATATATTATAGCTCTAATATTTGGTCAAAGTTAGCCTCGAAAAACGCATTAGGCCCTATATAGATGGAAGGAGGGAGTAACATATTCAGTAACAAATCAATACCATTAGTTTTATTGTTGAATATACTTTCACATCATATAAATTGTTATGGTAATTATTTTTTATAACTTGATCAAACTTCTCTTGAAATAGGCTCTGGCCCCGCTATATAATATAGCAACCATCCAATACAACATTCCGATCAATGCTGGGGTTAACAGCACAAGCACGCCCAAAAGAAAATACAAGATAAAATAAGAGAAAAATGCCAACAACGCCGGATCAACGAAAGCTACGGCACCCTGCGACCGCTGCGCCCACCGAAGATAACCACCACGCTCCAAAGCCGCCGGGTTGCCGTGTACCAAGCATCACCTTCACGAAGGGATGCGACGATGACGACGCTACTGCCCGGACGAATCCTAGGATTTCTCCCGGTACACGGAGGCTAGCAGGGGAGAGGGTCACCCGACGCCCTTCAAGAAGGATGGCGGCGCCCGCAGGCGTCACCGCGTCGGTACCGGCAAGACCCGAGATGGATTTCTCCCGACCCCTCGCGCCCACCATCCAGGACCAGTCTTCGGCTCCACCACACCCGCCGTCCACCAACATGCGCCCACACAGTCACGATGACACCGCCGTCGTCTCACCACGGCCAACGAAGCGAGGCCGGCATGATCCCAAACGAGACACCCGTAGACAAGGACCGGCAGCACTGCAGCCACGAGGGAGGGAACAACCTCCACCGGCTTATGCGGTAGCAGACGGGGCATAGCAGCAGAGGCACACCAGACCAAATGTCCGGCCGAGCCCTGAACGGGCCCGTGAAGCTCCGCCGCCATGCTGCAGCAGTCGCGGCACCGCAGCCGCCGTCCTTGTCGCGAGGAGCTTGCTAGAACCGCCGGAGAACAACCCACCGCAGCCCCCCAGCAGGCCCGCCCCGACCCAGATCGTGCCCGTAGGGCCTAGATCTGGGCCAGCCGGGCGCCATCGGCCGCCGTCGCCATGGGCCGTCACCGCCGCCAAGGGGCAACGCCACCGCACCGCCGCCGTCCAGATCCGCGCCGGAACGCCGCCGGCCGAAGGGCTCCGCCGCCAGAACCGCACGCCCGAGCCGGGGTCCAGCGACGAGGGAAGAAGGGGGACCGCCACCGCCGGGCTGCGGGGCGCCGCGCCCGCCAGCGGCAGCAGCGAGGTGCAGGGGTGGCGGCGACTCGCAGGGAGGGGGAGGTAGAGGAGCCGCCCCGGTCGCCTCGGGAGGGGAGGGCGACGCGGGGGGCCGAGCCGATCAAACTTTACTAAGTTCGCTTCCAGCAGAGTACGTAGTATACTAGCTTTAGGTTATGTTTATTTAGGCTTTTACTTCTGTTTTTTGCAGCTTTTTCTCTTTGACTAAATAACCATAAAAACTCCCAAATAGGTGCTTTTTAGCTCCAATATATGCTATTATGATTTTTTAGCCAAAATAAAAAGTTACAAAAATAGAAGCAAAAGCACAAACAAATGGAGCCTATTTCCGAGCATGGAGTGAAAGTCAAACTTTGTGGCGAACCAGCAGATCTCGCCTCGATCAACTCCAGCCGTGACCAGCGCGGTGACTAGTCGGTAGCTCGGTCGATCCAAGTGGGGTGGTAAAAAACAGGGAGGTAGAATCAAAGTTAGATCGGAGACTCGAAGAATGCGCTGGTGCGTTTCTTGGCCAGGTGCAATTCTTAATATGCCACGACAGTGAATAACTTTCGTATGTGTGGGTGTCCCTTTCACCGTGCCTGGCCGGGCAAGGCATGCACATGACATGTACGTAACACGTACGTAGACGATCTTGCCCAAAAAAAAAAGACGTACGTACACGTTCATGGCCTATATACTACGTACATTCGTGCTTGCTAGTGCGTGCATGCATGCATGCATGCGAGACACTAGCCTGTCTGAGTGTCTGTGTCTGTCGACGTGGGCGGCATTGCTGGGAACCGTTTCCAGTAAGCGGCCGGCCGGCCGGCCGGCGCGGGTGAGCAAACAAGGAATATTCATCTTGCCGGCTAAAAAGGCGCGTTGGGGAGACTTGGCGAGTTGCAAAGAGTTTGAACGCTTTGGGAGACGCTTCCCGGTCAGTGGAGGAGAATGTCAAAAAGAAGGCGGCCGTGGGCCGGGGCCGGCGGAGACGCGCTCGGGATGACATGAGAGCGAGAGGAGACCTGTCGTCTCGTCGTCTGTCGATATACCACACCCATAATATGCCCGCGGTTTTCGTGTGTGTGAATCGTGGGGAATATGTACTACTAATACGTGTTGCCATCGATCGCGCCACCTGCATCTTTCTGCCGGCCGGCGCCGTGCGGCACCGCCGACGTCCATTTCTGTCCATTTCGCATCCATCTCTGTTTTCTGCTGGAACTGTATTGTTCTCTCTGAAGTTTTTTTTTTGCGAAAGTTCTCTCTGAAGTAATAGACTCTAGTTTGGTAGCATAGCTTTTGCAAAACTGTAGAAAACCTTAGTATTCCAATTTGCAATGCGCGGATAACAAAAACTTGAGTTTGAAAAATTCCTCGGTTGTTCTCAGTTTGGTTTAGAAAAGAGAAGAGATTGAGACCATTTCAAATACTCTCTCAGTCTCAAAATAAGTGTCTCAAACTTAGTACAACTTTATAAGTACAAAATTGGAACACTTATTTTGAGACGGAAGGAGTATGAAACATAAGTATTGCACATACAACAGTTTTATAAAATTGTTGTATTTGTTGATGCCAAAATATTAAAGTACTTCCTCTGTAAAGAAATATAAAAGAGTTTAGATCATTAAAGTTGTAATCAAAACGCTCTTATATTTCTTTGCAGAGGGTGTATTTAAGACAGTGATTCCTAAAAAACATTATAAACTCTTGAATACTGTCAACTGAATTGTCAAACATAGCCTTAGTTTGCCTAATGCAGAAGAGATCAGATAGATCACTCAGATCAGTTATTATTTCTATACTTGCAACTATGTAGTCAGTCTGCTCGTATGTAACTCACGGATCAATTAAGATGGAGATAATCAGATAAGCCCAACCTTTCCGTGCATATATTAACTACAGGAAAGGAATTTAAGCAAGACAAACCACCTAGTCAATAGCAACTACCGGAAAAATCATCTTGTGCTCACACACAAGAACGAAGAAGAAAAACGACGGTGTCACCTCTACTCTTCTTTTTAAAAAGGAGGAAGACCCTTGGTCTTTGCATCCGAAGATGCATGTATCCACTTTATTAATTATTTATAAAGACCTTACAAATTAGTAAGTTTGAAGCAATCATCTTGGCAATGTCTATCGCTATTTCTATCCACTTGATGAAGGGTGCCCATAGTCCGAGTTATCAAACAGACCTCACACATAAGCCTAACATCTAAAACCAGAGGCCCCAGCCAAGCCACATACCTGGTCTGGGGCACACACCAGTCCGGCGCACTCTCAGAGGCTGCCGCCGTCGTCTTCCAGCGATCCATTTTCAAAGCAGATATTAATGCCACGACCTTGCCAGGTCTTCCATCGACCCCACCACGACGCCAGACATCGCCATCCTCCTGCGAGAGTCCGTCTACGCACATCGAACGCCGAGACTCCACTGTGCCACGCCGCTGAGATCCACAGTCGTCGATGCGTAAGATGAAACACCGCTCCACCAAAGATGTTGTCTGCTGGTCCCTCCAGCCCGTGCACACCTCCAAAACTGACGCCCCCAAGGGGGAAATGACACAAGAGCGTCACTGTCATCCGATCTACCGATCTAGGGTTTCCCGGAGGTAATAGATAGAGGTCTGGAACTTCTTCACGACGATGTCTTCAAGAAGAGAACGACAAAGAAGAGCGCCGCCAGCGCCGGCCTTGGCATCTAGCCGAGCGCAAAGTTTTCACACCCAGATCTGTTCGAAGATCCTCCATCAAGTCTTGTGTACGGATCGCCGCCATCTCTACCGGGGAGGCGGGTGTCGGTGTCAAAACCGGTGGATCTCGGGTAGGGGGTCCCGAACTGTGTGTCTAAGGTCGATGGTAACAGGAGACATGGGACACAATGTTTATCCAGGTTCGGGCCCTCTCTATGGAGGTAATGCCCTACTTCCTGCTTGATTAATCTTGATGAATATGAGTATTACAAGAGTTGATCTACCACGAGATCATAATGGCTAAACCCTAGAAGTCTACCTTGTATGATTATCATCATAATCTATCGACTAGCCTGTCCTTGGCTTATATAATGCACCAGAGGCCTAGGATAACAAGAGTCCTAGCCAAATACGTTGGTGGAGAGGAGTCCTTGTCTTGATCACCAAGTCTTGTGGAATACTCCTTGTATGCGGCATGGGCTGTCCGAAGTGGCCCATGAGTGAACCGCCATGGGGGTCCTCGGCCCGATCCACCTGGTCGGGAGACGATGTGGTGAGTACCCCCTAGTCCAGGACACCGTCAGTAGCCCCCTGAACCGGTCTTCAAGTTGGGGACGCTCCTTGATCCTTCCGAACTGTTCTTCATCTTCGGTTGCCGGTCTTGAAAACTAGTTCAACGAATCTTCTCGTCTTCGATCTTGAGGATCGCCGAAGTGAATCTGAAGGGTTTACACATCAGGTATCCGAGGAGCCCCTTTAAGTTCTCTGCCTTTATCAATGCCTTAGGATTATTTTTTACGCCACGCCTCGGGTTTGAAGTTGTTCCCGTGCGATGGTGTCCTCTTGCATCCGAGCTCCAACGCCAGACTGCATTCGACATATCTTTTGCAGCCAAGTACCAACGCCGGACTATATCCGAGCTCCAAAGCCGGACTATATCTGAGGTGTCATAGATCACCTTGTCTTGAAAAAGTTTTAAGGAGGTTATCCGAGTTTAACGCTGAAAAGTTCTCTATGGAACGAGCCATTCGAATCCGGGCTTTATGCCGGACCACTTCCGAGCTCCAACGATGGTCAACGTCCGAGGTGTCGTAAACTACCTCGGTCTTTTAAAAGATTGAACGAATTCAGCCGAGCTTAATGCTGGAAATGCCCTCTATGGAGCCAGCCACTGGCGCCCGAGCTTTATGCCGGACTGCTTCCGAGGTGGTGCACCACCCCGACCGCGGGCTGATTTTGTGAGTATTTTTGATTGGTGCAATTTACTCTCTACCGAGATATATAGCCATTATATGTATATCCAGTAGCCCTCAAGGTGTTTGTCGGTCTAAACCCAAGGTGCACCTGAAGGAAAACATAAAACTGCTGATCCTGGTAGCCCCTGAGACTCAGGTTGATTTGCGAAATCGGCCTGAGGATCAACTCCTAGCTCGACAGCATACGTAGGAATAGAAACAAAGTGTAATATATTAGAGATAATAGTGATCGGCGAAAGGGCCCTTGAGAGAGGGTTTTGAGAAGTTGCCGCAATATATCAGCTTGACGCCAGATAGGTCCAGATGGTACCTATTATTGTCCGAAGACGCGTTTGCCCATAGTTCGATCAAGTCGAACACTAAGCACTTTGAATTTTCTACACTGAACAGGCAACGCAGTAGCCCCCGAGACACTGATCGGGTGACAACACCAGATCAGGGGATCGATGTGCCCCTTTAATATTTATAAATAACGAGCGCGAAGCCCAGTAGCCCCCGAGCCTTAATGTGGGCACGGGTGGTCGAATTAAGGATCGATATCTGTGTGAAAAAATTTGTTGTGTTTAACACAAACTTCTCGAAAAAAGAATAAAGATCTCTTAAAGGAGTTAGAGCCAGCGAAAGCTGGGCTCGCCAAGGTTGGCCCCAAGGGGCTTAATAGATAGGAAATCGATGCCACTTGGGATTTAGGAGAGCTTTATGTAAGTTGCTCGCTTGGTATTTAAAAGATGAGCTGCAATAAATCGATTTCGCAATTTATGATCCTATGTATCCAAGTATTTTACATGATTAATGCTTGGATCCGCATTGTACAAATCTTTGTTGACCGACCATCGGCTTCCACCTCCTCGGCCAGCAGCCGAGGAGTGTTTGTCCTTCTTTATAAAGCCTTCATGACAGCAAAGATTTACGACAAACAAGGCAATCCGGTCATACGGTTTGATAAACAAAGATACGCGGAGAGATATGTGATATTAAGAAACATCTTTCAAGGAAAATAGTCCCGCTATCGGTTCCTTTCTTTGGGTCATCATGCTTATCATGACCATGAAACCTCACCTCCGATCAATGTGGGAGGAAAATATTGAGGATTTAGTTCGGGGAAAGTTCCCAAACTCTATGGCATTAATGAACCAAAATTTTCACTTCCGTCGTTGCCGACCAATGTGATCATTTAAGATCGCTAGCTTTCGGCTTCACCCTATCTGAGGTACTAATTCGGATGACCCGGTAGTAATAATCACAGAGGTGCTCCCTTTACCGCCTAGCCGAACAATCGGGAACGTAGGGGTAAGCATAGGAGCCAGCAACCCAGCTTGGCAAAAATCTTAGAAGTCAAATTGATGCATATTTATGGCTTTATAACGATGATTACGGAAGGCAGCCCTTGTATATTAAATACAAATGACGATGATATGTTTATTTTGACTCCGTTGCGACCGTTTATCAGTTGAAAGTGGCCCACCGCCGGCTTCTACCCCTTTGTAGATACTACACAGGGTGTCTCCGCAATAACAAGACAACCCTTAGCTGGCGTCTTGGTGCCCGAAGGCGGTTGTGTTAGCGGAAATGAGACAATCAGATATGCGGGCTTTATAACTTTCACTTAGTCATAGGAGCTTTAAACTGAGGAAGATGGCTACGAGCCCACGGTTACTATTCGGCGACAACCAAGGTCAAGCCGTAAACACTTCGGCCAATGTTATAAATGGCCCGTCATTTAACATAGTAATCGGATCGCTGACCAGTTTACGCTTATTGTGACAGTCAGTTTTCGGCTTTCTCTACTGAGGTGCTTAACCATGCGAGCTGGAAGCACAATCGCAGTGGTTCTCCCTTTGCACACCTAGCCGAACAAAGAGGAACGTAGGAGGCAGGTACAGAGCCGGGCAACCCAACTATTTGACCGAAGACACAATTTGAAATCGATGCATATATAGCAATATCCGAGAATGTTTTTGCCGAATCTCTAAAGGTGTTTGGCTTTGCACTATGAGACTTATCTTGGAAACACACAAATAGTTTAATGTAGGATCGAAAGTATGTCTAGAGGGGGGGGGGTGATTATACTACTTGACCAAATAAAAACTTAACCTTTTCCCAATTTTAGTTCTTGGCAGATTTTAGCTATTTTAGGACAAGTCAAGCAATCATCACACAATTCAAGCAAGCATGCAAAGAGTATATTGGCAGCGGAAAGTAAAGCATGCAACTTGCAAGAATGTAAAGGGAAGGATTTGGAGAATTCAAACGCAATTGGAGACACGGATGTTTTTCCCGTGGTTCGGATAGATGGTGCTATCCTACATCCACGTTGATGGAGACTTCAACCCACGAAGGGTAACGGTTACGCGAGTCCACACAGGGCTCCACCCAAGGGCAACGGTTGCGCGAGTCCACACAGGGCTCCACCCACGAAGGGTCCACGAAGAAGCAACCACCCACAAAGGGTCCACGAAGAAGCAACCTTGTCTATCCCACCATGGCCATCGCCCACGAAGGACTTGCCTCACTAGCGGTAGATCTTCACGAAGTAGGCGATCTCCTTGCCCTTACAAACTCCTTGGTTCAACTCCACAATCTTGTCGGAGGCTCCCAAGTGACACCTAGCCAATCTAGGAGAAACCACTCTCCAAGAAGTAACAAATGGTGTGTAGGTAATGAACTCCTTGCTCTTGTGCTTCAAATGATAGTCTCCCCAACACTCAACTCTCTCTCATAGGATTTGGATTTGATGGAAAGAAGATTTGAGTGTAAAGCAACTTGGGAAGGCTAGAGATCAAGATTCATATGGTAGGAATGGAATATCTTGGTCTCAACACATGAGTAGGTGGTTCTCTCTCAGAACATATGAGTTGGAATGGTGTGTGTGTTCTGATGGTTCTCTCTCAGAATATATAGCCTCCACCCAAAATCCAACCGTTACACACAATTTACCAATCTCGGTGGGACCGAATCAGAAAACTCGGTCTGACCGAAATAGTAAACCTAGTGACCGTTAGGAATTTCGGTGGGACTGACATGCAACTCGGTAGGACCGATTCGGTTAGGGTTTGGGCATAACGTAATCTCGGTGAGACCGATTACACAAACTCGGTGAGACCAAATTTGGTAACTAGCTAACCAGAGAGTTGGTCAGGCAAACTCGGTGGGACCGATTTGGTCTTTCGGTGAGACCAAGTGGAACTCGGTGAGACCGAAAAGTTACGAAGGGGAAACACTGAGTTTACATTGCAATCTCGGTGGGACCGATTCACTCTTTCGGTGGGACCGAAAAGTTACCAAAAGGAAACAAAGAGTTTGCAACCCCATCTCGGTGAGACCGAGATCCCTATCGGTAGGACCGAATTGCTAGGGTTTGGCAGTGGCTAATGACAAGTGAAACTCGGTGGCGCCGGATAGGAAGAATCGGTAGGACCGAGTTTGGCTTAGGGTTTAGGTCATATGTGGATATGGAAAAAATAGTTGAGGGTTTTGGAGCATATCACTAAGCACATGAAGCAAGAGGCTCATTAAGCAACACCTCATCTCTCCTTAATAGTATTGGCTTTTCCTAAGGACTCAATGTGATCTTGGATCACTAAAATATAAAATGAAGAGTCTTGAGCTTTTGAGCTTGAGCCAATCCTTTGTCCTTAGCATTTTGAGGGTTCCACTTTCACATCCATGCCATGCCAATCATTGAGCTTTCCTGAAACAATCATCTTAGAATAGCATTAGCTCAATGAGCTATATGTTGTTATGAATTACCAAAACCACCTAGGGATAGTTGCACTTTCAATCTCCCCCTTTTTGGTAATTGATGACAACATATAGATCAAAGCTTCGACAAAAGATAATAATCATGAAATTTATCGTCGCTTTGAGAAGTATGTGATAAGTAAGAGCTCCCCCTAAATTTGTGCATATTTAAAATTTGCTTTTGGACTGCAAATGCACAAAGAATTAGAATTATGGGTTACTCTTCCATGTCACATACATCTTGGTGGAGCGCTCAAAAATGATAAGAATGAAATACATGCACTCATCACCAAGAACAATGAATGATCACAAACGATAGATAGAATGATAATATTTAAGCAAGCATTAAGCAAACATTAAGTGTAGCTTATGATCAAACACATGATCATTAATGTCTCACAAATAATGACGTAGTATCAAGCACTCAAAAGCAAATAAGTTCGAAAAAAACCAAATAAAACAAGAGAGAATAAAAGCAACACTCTCACTCGAAGCCTATGATCTATACATTTTCTCCCCCTTTGGCAACAAGTTACCAAAAAGTTCCTAGAAAATGCATAGTGCTAAGTCGATGCTCAGGCTTGATCTTCAGGTGGTGGTGGAGTCCGGAGCACTCCAAGGACGAAGCCTTCGGTAGACGTGGTCGGAGTCGAGGCTGAAGTGGATGCCGGAGCTGGTGGAACTGAGGCTGTGGCTGGTGCAGACGTTGTAGCTCTGGTGTCAGCAACTGGCAGTGCAGACGACCTCGGACCTCGTGGCACCCTCGCAAAAGCATCAGTCGTGGTGCTGCCTCTCCTCTCATTCATGTCCTCCTGGATCTGCTCCACGGCAGTCTGTATCTCTGTCACCTTGATGTCCAAGTCATAGAACCTTTGTTCCATGATCCTCTCTAAACTCTCCTGGTTCTGAGTCAGGGTGGCTATACTCTGCTCAATCCGCAGGGTGGACGCAATCAGGTAACCAAGCTGCTCTTGTTTGGTTTTCAGGAAGTAATCAGATGCCTCCGCTTGAGTAGGCATCCTGGCAGCTTTCTCCTTCTTCGCCTTCTCCTTCTGAGCTTGTGCATGGGCAGATGATGGTTCATTCTCAGTCATAACAACTTCATTGTTCTCGAAATCTGGACGGATGGGCAGGTGTTCCTTATCCAACAAATATACGCCCGTGCCCATCTTGGAGTTGATGAGCTCCTGAATCTGAGGGGCATATCCACAGCTCCTCTTCTGATCTGCCGCAGTCCTTCTGATCGTTTCCACTATGAGGCTCATGACTTTGAATTTTTGAGGCACGTCAAAAACAGGAAGCAAATTGATCGCGTGACCTCTGATCATCTTGTGATCTCCAGACTTGGGCAGAAGGGTGTGCCTAAGGATCCAGTTGATCGTAGGCAATCCTGATAGTAGATAATGCACTGAGCCAAACTTGAACGTGTCAAGTGCTTCATTCGGAATCTCCTTGTACATGTTGGACATGGAGTTGTGGTCCATCTTTTTCTTGGCATAAATGTCCAAGTCATCTGCTTGCTCCTCTGGAGCATTGATTAGCTTCGCCCATTCCTCAACAGTAGAGTTGTACCTTGTACCTTCTGACATCCATGTGATCCTGCCATCCGGATAAAAGTATGCTGTGGAGTAGAATTGCATGATCAGTTCCTCGTTCCACTTTGTGAGATTCTGCCCAACAAAGTTTGCAACTCCACACGCACTAAAGCTGTCAAATACTCCAGGGTAGTACTCTTCATTGTCCTTGATATAGGTCCAGTCGACCCATCTCATGTCACATACAATTGGCTTCTTGTCAAGTAGCACTGTCTCATAGAAATCCTGCTGCTCCTTGGTATGAAACCTGTAGTCCACTGCAGTCCTTCTCCTAGAGGCGTATGGATCTGCTTCTCTCCATTTCCTGAGCCCTGAGTCTCTCCTGAGCTTCATATCCTTAGCCACAGGATGAGCATCGTTGTGGTCTGGGATCTTGGGCTTGAGCTTCCGAAGGACATTTTCTTCCTCATCCTCTGCAACAGTCTCAGGCACTGGGGCCTTGTTCTTCTCAGTGGCTGGGATGCTTCTTGTGTTTCTCTTTGGTGCACTCTTAGGCTTAGATGCAGCCTTAGGTGCTTCCTTGGGCTTGGATGCAGCTCCCCCTGACCTTATGGCATCTCCCATAAGTTTGGGTGCCTTGGGCGCTGGTGCAGCTGCCTATTCTTCCTCTTCCTCTTCCATGATGGAAGCTTTGCCAAGCACCCTAGCCACAGTCTTTTTCACCCTCTCCTTTCTTTTCTTGCCCTCAGCTGCAGCTGGCTCTTGGGAAGTTGGCTTCTCATTCGAGGCTCTAGCCTTTGACATGGGCTGCCTGCCTGCTGGCCTTTTGATCTTCAGACCTGGCTTAGTGCCTTGGGCTGGCTCAATTCTCTTGGAAGTGGCCTCTTCCTCTGCCACATAGTCCTCATCTTCAGAATCTGAGGTTTTCTTCTTCCTTTGCCTAGTGGCAGCTTTAGGCAGGTTGCTGGGTGTGCTCCTGCTGCCATCATCTGAGGAACTTGAGGGACTAGTGCCCTCACTCAACTGCACTTGCTCCTCTGACAAGTTTTGGCTGTCACTCTGGTCTAACATGATGCAAACTGACTGCTGACCCTGTGAATAGATTATAGAGGAGATAGAGTGGATAAGCATCACAAAATGCAGAGATTTTTGCAAAAGAATAATTCAAAAACCTAGTTTTAGTTTCCCACTGAAATCATCTCGGATCTACCGACTTTCAAACTCGGTGATACCGAAGCAGTTTTGGAACCTAAACTAGTGAACTCGGTAGGACCGAGTCACAGTTTGGTGGCACCGAGACTGCTAGGGTTTCACTGAGTTCAAAAATCGGTCACACCGATAAGTAATTCTCGGTCAGACCGAGTCTCACTTGTGCAATGGCATAAGCCAAATCGGTGGGACCGAGTTTTTCAACTCGGTGGGTCCGAGATGGTTTCGGCGGAGACCTAAACCTAGAATTTTCGAATCAAACCTAATCTATGAGCATTTTGACTGGATAGGAGTTTATCAAACGTGGCTAGAAACAATATGATCACAATGTGCTAGGAATCAGATTGAGGAATAGCACAAAGATCAAGTCCATACCCTAGTTCGGCGGGGACTTGCTACGGCAGCAACGGTGTGGCAGAAATCCCGTTGATGGCGACGGAGACCAGCGACTGGAGGCTGCTGGCGGCGAGAAGATGATTCGAAGACCTCGAGGGCAGAGCAGGCTATCGCGCGGGCGAAGGGGTTCGGAGAAATTTCCAAATTTTGCCCGTGACTATATATAGCCCGACCCTGTCGGTGTGACCGAGTGGAACAACTCGGTGGCACCGAGATTCATAACTGCGTGCAGTTATTGAAACTCGGTGTGACCGAAAGGTTCAAATCGGTTGCACCGAGATCGAAAACCTAGATCAACTTAATGATCTCGGTAGGACCGAAAGTGGAGTATCGGTCAGACCGAGAATCATAAAGAGGTTTTGGAAGTTTAAGTCTACGACGAATTGGGGACTCCGAGCGCTCCTCACACAAAGTGGTTCGAATCTGACTTGATCAAATTTTGTGATGCAGCATGAATAGAGTTTGAGACGAGAAAAGCATAGATAGCTAGAGGAGGTTCTTAGGCATTCTTGTCCATCCACTTGGCAAAAAAAAATAAAGCCGAACAATCAAAAACAACAAGTGGATGTCCTCGACTGAGTAAAATATGCGACCAGCATGCTCACACAATAAGATGGCAAATGAAATATGTGGCAAGGCATGCACAACCAATTCTAGCATCTATCAAGCAATTTGCGATGACTAGGTCATCTATATATGAGTATATTGACTTAGGAGTCAAGTGAGAACACTTGATCATAGGTCATACTCATCGTTTAGGCTCAAGTGGGGTTACCACTTTTACATAAAGCATTGTTGTGTTCACATCTTTAGAGTTTCTTTAGCTCAAGTCTTAGAGTAAAGCTCCCCCTAGATGTGATATCCCCCCTAAGAGGGATGAACTAACCTTGGGTTTTGTCGATGATGACTTCATGTAGATATTGAAGATGTGGATGCTCAATGTTGATGTAGATCTCTTGGAGCTATCCATTTGAGTGAATTGCACTTTCAATGCCTACATGGGTTAGTCCCACAAGGAACAAACAAGGATATCCATAGACATAGAGTGATGCACACAAAAGACGATGTCCATGAAAACTTTTAGGTTACCTTGTCCCTTGTCTTACCAACAAGAGGGTTTGTGACTCCTTGAACTAGTGCAAGATGTGGAAGTTGATTGCACTTGTTCTTGCCAAAATGATAAGAGTGAAGTATGTTGGCGGAGTCACCCTCAAGAACTCTCTAGTTCTTCTTCTTTTGGATCCACATCATCTTGATGGGAATCCTTGGAGTTGTAGTCGTACTTGATGAAGTGGAACTTGGAGTAGTCTTGGGAATCCACTTGACTAAGGTCTTAGGAGCTTCTTCAAATGCATCAATTTCCTCTTGAAGCTTGTCCTTGCCTTTTTGCTCGTAGTTTTGTGGTGGAAGATCATCTTGAGCTTGTGTCCCCTTGAAAGAAGTATACTTCTCTTGTTGAGGGACAAACTTTGTCTTGGGGTATTGATCTTCTTCCCATTCAACTCCATTGGCATTGAACTTTTGTTCAAAACCAACACCTTGATTCTTCCGGTGCATTCCTTGCTTGCGCACAATTTCCTCGAATTGCTTACTCCCGGCAAGGCTTTTGTACACTCCTTTCTCTATAATTCCCTTCAATAAGCTATTTTCTTGCTCAAGTGTAACTTGGCTAAGAGAATCATTAGTGGAATCAAGAGAACTACTAGAAGCAACAATATTGAATTTAGCATAATCATTGTTACTACTAGAGGAAGAATCTTTCTTGTTAGACTTGACTTGAGGCATGTAAGTGGATAAGAGTAAACACTTGGCAATGTAAGAAGAACTTTTCTTGCGGAGATCAGCATTGATTGCCTTTAAGAACTCATGCTCTTGCTCAAGATTGAGCTTTTCAAAGCGTAGTTTCTCATGAGCCCTTAAAAGTTCTCGATGATCTTCGAAGATAGTGTCATGAGCTAACTTAAGAGTTTTTAGTTCTTTAGTTAGAGCCTCAATCTTCTCCTTATCATTGTCATTCATTTTATCTTGATTAGCATGATTAATTGGTCTTTCATCATAGTATTCATCACTAGAGTTGTCACCAAGCAAATCATCACCTAACAAGTCATCTTCATCACTATTGAAATCAACATACTCGGGGTGTGTTACCTTAGGACCTTTGGCCATGAAGCATCTTCCAATTCCTTCATTTGGTGAGTCAAATATGTCGTAGGAGTTGGTTGACACAAGTGCTAGACCGGCAACACCTTCATCTTGAGTATCTTCGGAGTCGGAGTGATAACTTCTCTCGGAGTGGCTGTCGGAGTCGGATACCCATTCACCAACATGAGCTTGATGTCTTCGTCTTGTGTAGCTCCTTGATGATTTTTTCCTTCCTTTCCGAATCCTTGCTTCTCCGTGAGTATCTTCGTTCATAACGATCATCTCTACTCCTTCTCTCTCTTGGTGGTGATCCTTTGCTTCTTCTTTTTGGAGAATCTTCTCTTCTCTTGTAGGGAGCCGTACACTCATTGGAATAGTGTCCGGGTCTTCCACAATTGTAACAGTTTCGCTCTCGACTAGAAGATCTTTTGTCATTGTAGGACCTTGACTTGGAGCTTCTATCTTTGCTTCTACTCTTGTAGAACTTGTTGAAGTTCTTCACCATTAAGCTCAATTCTTCATTGAAGTCTTGTTTCTCACTTGATGATGTAGGGGCTTCACATGAGGCTTTATAGGCACCACTTGATTTGTTGTGAAGTTCCTCTTTATCCTTAAGTGACATCTCATGAGCAACAATTCTTCCAATCACCTCCATTGGCTTGAGATCTTTGTAATTGGGCATCATTTGGATTAATGTGCACACGGTATCATATTTTCCATCCAAGGCTCTTAGAATCTCCTTGATGATGAATCTATCAGTCATCTCTTCACTTCCTAAGCCGGCAATCTCATTTGTGATGAGAGCAAGCCTAGAGTACATTTCAGTGACACCTTCACCATCCTTCATCTTGAACTTGTCAAGTTGGCTTTGAAGCACATCCAACTTGGATTCCTTGACGGAGTCGGTACCTTCGTGCATATCAATCAAAGTGTCCCAAATTTCCTTTGCATTCTCAAGATGGCTGATTTTGTTGAATTCTTCGGGGCACAATCCGTTGAAGAGAATATCACAAGCTTGAGCATTGTATTGCAACATCTTCAACTCATCCGTGGTAGCTTCACGGTTTGGTTCTCTCCCGTCAAAGAAGTCACCTTGCAAACCAACACACACAATAGCCCAAACGGCGGGGTTATGTCCAAGAATATGCATTTTCATTTTATGCTTCCAACTAGCAAAATTAGTACCATCAAAGTAAGGACCTCTACGGTGATAATTTCCCTTGCTAGACGCCATACTCTCCTAGGTTGTGAAACCAAGGCTATGACCACCAAAAGCTATGGAGATCAAGAAAATGGAGAACAAAGCTCTGATACCACTTGTAGGATCGAAAGTATGTCTAGAGGGGGGTGATTAGACTACTTGACCAAATAAAAACTTAACCTTTTCCCAATTTTAGTTCTTGGCAGATTTTAGCTATTTTAGGACAAGTCAAGCAATCATCACACAATTCAAGCAAGCATGCAAAGAGTATATTGGCAGCGGAAAGTAAAGCATGCAACTTGCAAGAATGTAAAGGGAAGGGTTTGGAGAATTCAAACGCAATTGGAGACACGGATGTTTTTCCCGTGGTTTGGATAGGTGGTGCTATCCTACATCCACGTTCATGGAGACTTCAACCCACGAAGGGTAACGGTTGCGCGAGTCCACACAGGGCTCCACCCAAGGGCAACGGTTGCGCGAGTCCACACAGGGCTCCACCCACGAAGGGTCCACGAAGAAGCAACCACCCACAAAGGGTCCACGAAGAAGCAACCTTGTCTATCCCACCATGGCCATCACCCACGAAGGACTTGCCTCACTAGCGGTAGATCTTCACGAAGTAGGCGATCTCCTTGCCCTTACAAACTCCTTGGTTCAACTCCACAATCTTGTCGGAGGCTCCCAAGTGACGCCTAGCAAATCTAGGAGACACCACTCTCCAAGAAGTAACAAATGGTGTGTAGGTAATGAACTCCTTGCTCTTGTGCTTCAAATGATAGTCTCCCCAACACTCAACTCTCTCTCATAGGATTTGGATTTGATGGAAAGAAGATTTGAGTGGAAAGCAACTTGGGAAGGCTAGAGATCAAGATTCATATGGTAGGAATGGAATATCTTGGTCTCAACACATGAGTAGGTGGTTCTCTCTCAGAACATATGAGTTGGAATGGTGTGTGTGTTCTGATGGCTCTCTCTGAATGAGAAAGAGGTGGAGGGGTATATATAGCCTCCACCCAAAATCCAACCGTTACACACAATTTACCAATCTCGGTGGGACCGAATCAGAAAACTCGGTCTGACCGAAATAGTAAACCTAGTGACCGTTAGGAATTTCGGTGGGACTGACATGCAACTCGGTAGGACCGATTCGGTTAGGGTTTGGGCATAACGTAATCTCGGTGAGACCGATTACACAAACTCGGTGAGACCGAATTTGGTAACTAGCTAACCAGAGAGTTGGTCAGGCAAACTCGGTGGGACCGATTTGCTCTTTCGGTGAGACTGAGTGGAACTCGGTGAGACCGAAAAGTTACAAAGGGGAAACACTGAGTTTACATTGCAATCTCGGTGGGACCGATTCGCTCTTTCGGTGGGACCGAAAAGTTACGAAAAGGAAACAGAGAGTTTGCAACCCCATCTCGGTGAGACCGAGATCCCTATCGGTAGGACCGAATTGCTAGGGTTTGGCAGTGGCTAATGACAAGTGAAACTCGGTGGCGCCGGATAGGAAGAATCGGTAGGACCGAGTTTGGCTTAGGGTTTAGGTCATATGTGGATATGGAAAAAATAGTTGAGGGTTTTGGAGCATATCACTAAGCACATGAAGCAAGAGGCTCATTAAGCAACACCTCATCCCTTCTTAATAGTATTGGCTTTTCCTAAGGACTCAATGTGATCTTGGATCACTAAAATATAAAATGAAGAGTCTTGAGCTTTTGAGCTTGAGCCAATCCTTTGTCCTTAGCATTTTGAGGGTTCCACTTTCACATCCATGCCATGCCAATCATTGAGCTTTCCTGAAACAATCATCTTGGAATAGCATTAGCTCAATGAGCTATATGTTGTTATGAGTTACCAAAACCACCTAGGGATAGTTGCACTTTCATTTAAAAGTGCCATAAGCTTGGAAAACCAAAAACGCCAGTAAAAACTTGACGTCCGAACAAGATCAAGTGTTCGATGCCAATCCGAAAATTAGAAAAAAAATTGTGCTTCTATCGTGATTTAACATGCCACATCCGATCTCGAGACTTCATGTGGGTCCGCCTACGGCTTCCAGCTCCTTATCCCAAAGGCGGAGTACTTCTCTGAGGTCAGTTTAGAAAAAGACTTTGCAACGACCAAGAAGAAAACACATTTACTATAAAACAACTCATATAAATTTTAAGAGCCCCCAAGTGACTTGGGTAAGATAATTTTATGTATAATGATTGTATGTACCGAAGTACTTATATCATATATGTGTTCACCCGAACTTTAAACACGTCTTAACCGACCATCAGCTTCTTCCTCTTCGGTCAAGGGCCGAAAAGTGTTATGTACTCCACCTTGTCGGGAATATCGACGATGTTTCCGATAACCAGGCAATCAGGCCATACGGCTGTAACAGACAAACATGCTCAGAGAACTTATGCGATATTACTGACGAAGCATAAGAAGCATCTTCGAAGAAAATAGTACCCCCGCTGATACCTTTCTTCAGTTGCTCATTGTTACTATGAGACTTGTGCAATAGATTCTTTGTACTCATGAGTTCCGTTGTGTGCCGACCATGATTGAAAACAATAAGAGCACTAGCTTTCAGCTTCACCCAGTCTGAGGTACTAACTCGGATGACCCGGTAGCAACAATCACATAGGTGCTCCCTTTACTGCCTAGCCGAACAATCAGGAACGTAGGGGTAAGCACAGGAGCCAGGCAACCCAGCTTGCGAAACACTTAAGTCAACATGGTGCATATTGTGGCGTAATACACAAACAAGGAACGAAGCCATACAAGTATAATCATATGCAAGAGGAAAGGCTTCATAAAGGAAGCCCCTAAATAAACGGGGTATTTGAATTTGTGTGTCACAAACAAAGTTTTGACAAGGAATTTTGTCACAAACAACTTTTTGCCAAAAAGTATAATGCTTGGTCGAACCGAACAAAATTTAAAACTGAAAGTTTTTGAGCATGAAAGCGACTTAGCTGGTTAATGTGCTCGGTGTTGATGACGCGATTCGGGATTGTGGCGGGACGAAGACGCCCATTGATTTGTGACAAATCCGACAAGGTTCATAGTCCTCGGCATGGCCGAGGTCCCAGCCTCCAAGCCCGAGGTGTCCGAATAAGGAGTTCGGCACTACGAGGTAGTGACACGTCTTGGCCAATGCAGGCCGGTGGAGTGACGCAGAAGTCCCCGGCGTGGGTAAATGAAGTGATCACGAAGCCCCCGGTCCAACCGAGGTGACAGCGCTGCCCTATTCAGATCATTTACCTATGCACAGAAGATAGTGCAAGCCGGAGATAACAGTAATAAAAAAGGTTGCATGATTAATAATTCATGCAAAGTGAGTAATAAAAGAAATATGGCCCGTGCGCCAAACACCCGACGAGGTAGGACCCTCTTGATGATGCCGAAGTCCCCGAGGCAACGAACATGTCGGTATGGCAATTCAACCAACAAGGTGATCATGCGAGCCGGTTTATGCCAATTGGGACGATGACGTTGGCTTGCCGAAGTGACCGCGTGACGCAGTCGAAGTCGATCACCTACACACATAAAATAGTGCGGTCCAAAATGAATAATATAAATATATATAAAATCCTTGCGTAATTGCTTTTCGCAAAAATAATTTATTTAAAGATATATGGTCTGGCGCTGAAGTCAATGTCGATGCAGGGCGTCGGCATGATACAGTAAAGGCGTGGCAAAGCCGAATTCGCAGGTCGGTACAAGCTCCGGATGCGGCGTTCGCCGAACTATGTATGGAAACTGACCGAACCACCACACGACCGTCGTTAATGCAGCCACCATTTGATAGACTTGTGTACAGATGATGGAACAAACCAGAGTAATAATCCCTTGGAAAAGATAAACCAAACAAACCCAAATTGCTAGGATTAATAGCACCTGGTTTATTTGTTGTAGCAGTCCGAAGAAAGCTTACTCCCAAAATTGGGACTCGATCCGCACACCCATTACCTGATGGGTGATAAAGCGATGGCATGGCGATGCTGACAAAGATTGTCTGGCCGAGGCAAAGCCCCCAGTCCAGCTAACGTAACAAAGCTGGTCAGCGGGTGACGCCGAAGTTTCCGGAGTAGGTTGACGAAGAAATAGTGGAGCCCCCGGTCTAGCCGAGGTGTTGAAGTAGGTCGGCGTGATCGACATCGGCTTGAAGAAGCAATAGTGCGGCCATGCCGATGCAGGTCATAGCTCGTGACATGGTCAATGCCGGCTTCATGAAGTGATCGTGCGGCGATGCCGGTGTGCCCGCTTCGTGTAGTCCGTGGGGCGGCGATGTTGGTGATGATTTATCCTTCGCGATGTCGAACACTTGTTCGGCTCGCAAAAATGATGATCCGAAGAAGTTGAGCTCGGATCAACAAAGTGACGACGTGTCTAGCGCAGGTCGGTTGTCGGGCTGGTTTGACACCGGCGCGATGGTGAAGATCATATTGGAAAAGACTTTAGATTTAGTGGGATGTGTTTGGGAACAAAACACAATACCCCATACAAAACTTCCTTCAAAAAGGATGTCCGAAATCCCATTCATAAAAAAGATAAACTCGGGTCGGATTCGCTCTCGCGTAGAAAACAGATCAGAAAAGTGATGCACTAATCGGAAGGTTCCCGGAGTTTGGACGGTCGGATCGAGCCGAAATTTTGAAGGGTGGTAGATATGGGAATTATGCAGCAGATGAAAGGTTGGATCTTCCAAAGGACCTTCGATCTGGGCTCTGGTGATCACGCCCTAAACTCGTCCAGATTTGACAGGGCTCCGGTATATCATAGATTGCCAGAGATTCCTCCATCGGAACTCGACGAAATTTTCCAAAGTTGTTGTAGACTCAATTTCACGTAATTTCACTGAAGCAATCGTTAAAAAGACACTCGAGAAGGCGGTGGCGGCAGATACAAGTTCGCTGTCCAGAAAAACAGCACGGACGCCCGAGGGCAATGTTGACGTTGAGCCTTCGAGCTCCATGGATGATTCCTCCCTGATCTTCATAGAGATGGGAGTTGATGTTGATGAAGGCCCTCATCCGAACATGATGATCGGAGGTAGGGCGCAGTCCTCGGTCAAGCCAAGGTGACCAGTCGAGCCGGTGACGAAGATGCCGACGTCGCAGTTGATCTGCAGTCGAGCCATTGATCCTTTACCGATCACACAACGGAACTCTCAATGAAAGCAGCAATATCGGTGTCAAAACCGGCGGATCTCGGGTAGGAGGTCCCGAACTATGTGTCTAAGATCGATGGTAATAAGAGACAGGGGAAACAATGTTTTCCCATGTTTGGGCCCTCTCTATGGAGCTAATGCCCTACTTCCTGCTTGATTGATCTTGATGAATATGAGTATTACAAGAGTTGATCTACCACGAGATCGTAATGGCTAAACCCAAGAAGTCTAGCTTGTATGATTGTCATCATAATCTATCGACTAGCCTGGCCTTGGCTTATATAATGCACCAGAGGCCTAGGATAAGAGTCCTAGCCGAATACGTTGGTGGAGAGGAGTCCTTGTCTTGATCACGAAGTCTTGTGGAATACTCCTTGTATGCGGCATGGGCTGCCCGAAGTGGCCCATGAGTGAACCGTCATGGGGGTCCTCGGCCCGATCCACCTGATCAGGAGACGATGTGGTAAGTACCCCCTAGTCCAGGACACCGTCAGCGGGGACTAGAAGTAGGATCCAAACCGCCGCCGCCTGACTAGCCAGCACCCGCGCCGCGTGAGCAGCAGGGCCGCCAACAAGCCCCAGCCACGCCATCGGAGAGCCCTACACAAGACCCCGCTACCGGCCTAGGAGAGGACGACGCCACGTACGCCCAGCAGCCACCGCTGCCAGCCCGTGCTGTCGCGCCCCACGCCCCGCGCAGCCACTAGAAGAAAGCGTCATGTGCTGTCATCCTTGGGCAGGAGGAGAAGAAGGTCTCGTTGCTGCCAAGGCCGAGCGGGCTTTGCCTGATGACCTGCAGCGTTGACGGCGAGGAGGGGCGGAGGAGGAAGGAGGGGCGAGAGGCGGCAGATCTGGGCTCCCCCGGCCGCCCGCGGGGACGGCGCGACGAGAGGAGAGGGGTAGTCATCTCTACTCTAGAGGTTCTACTTTCACAAATAAACAACACCTTGCTCACACATTGATCACAGGTTGGCAGGATATAAGTGATGACCCACAAGTATAGGGGATCTATCGTAGTCCTTTCGATAAGTAAGAATGTCGAACCCAACGAGGAGCAGAAGGAAATGATAAGTGGTTTTCAGCAAGGTATTCTCTGCAAGCACTGAAATTATCGGTAATAGATAGTTTTGTGATAAGGTAATTGGTAAGGAGCAGCAAGTAATAAAAGTAAATAAGGTGCAGCAAGATGGCCCAATCCTTTTTGTAGCAAACGACAAGCCTGGACAAACTCTTATATGAAGGAAAGCGCTCCCGAGGACACATGAGAATTATCGTCAAGCTAGTTTTCATCACGACCATATGATTCGCGTTCGGTACTTTGATAATTCGATATGTGGGTGGACCGATGCTTGGGTACTGTCCTTACTTGGACAAGCATCCCACTTATGATTAACCCCTATTGCAAGAATCCACAACTACAACAGGAGTATTAAGGTAAACCTAACCATAGCATGAAACATATGGATCCAAATCAGCCCCTTACGAAGAAACACATAAACTAGGGTTTAAGCTTCTATCACTCTAGGAACCCATCATCTACTTATTACTTCCCAATGCCTCCCTCTAGGCCCAAACAATGGTGAAGTGTCATGTAGTCGACATTCACATGACACCACTAGAGGGATGACAACATACATCTCATCAAAATATCGAACGAATACCAAATTCACATGACTACTAATAGCAAGACTTCTCCCATGTCCTCAAGACCAAACGTAACTACTCACAAAGCATATTCATGTTCATAATCAGAGGGGTATTAATATGCATAACGGATCTGAACATATGATCTTCCACCAAGTAAACCAACTAGCATCAACTACAAGGAGTAATCAACACTACTAGCAACCCACAGGTACCAATCTGAGCTTTGGATACAAAGATTGGATACAAGAGATGAACTAGGGTTTGAGATGAGATGGTGCTGGTGAAGATGTTGATGGAGATTGACCCCCTCCCGATGAGAGGATCGTTAGTGATGACGATGGTGATGATTTCCCCCTCCCGGAGGGAGGTTTCTCCGGCAGAATAGCTCTGTCGGAGCCCTAGTAGATTGGTTCCGCCAAGGTTCCGCCTCATGGCGGTGGAGTCTCGTTCCGAAAGCTTGCTTATGATTTTTCCTCAACGAAAGACTCCATATAGCAGAAGATGGGCATCAGAGGGCCACCAGGGTGCCCACGAGGCGCAGGGGGGGGGGCGCCCAGGGGGTTGGGCGCCCCCACCCTCGTGGTTGGTGGGTGGCCCCCCTCTGGTACTTCTTGTGCTCAGTATTTTTTATATATTCTGGAAATAACTTCCGTGAAGTTTCAGGACTTTTGGAGCTGTGCAGAATATGTCTCTAATATTTGCTCCTTTTCCAGCCCAGAATCCCAGCTGCCGATAATCTCCCTCTTCATGTAAACCTTGTAAAATAAGAGAGAATAGGCATGAGTATTGTGACATAATGTGTAATAACAACCCATAATGCAATAAATATCGATATAAAAGCATGATGCAAAATGGACGTATCTACTCCTCCAAGCTTAGACCTCGCTTGTCCTCAAGCGAAAGCCGAAATCAAAAAATATGTCCATATGTTTAGAGATAGAGGTGTCGATAAAAATAAAATACGGACATGAGGGCATCATGATCATTCTTAGAACAACAACATGTATATATATATATATATATATATATATATATATATATATATATATATATATTGTCATATTATCTCTTATGCTAAAGTAACAATTCAATCACAATTTCAAGTATGAATCATAAACTTCATTGAGAACCAACAAACTCTAATCTCAGTCATTGAGGCAATTGCAATTTATCATAACATAGGAAAGAGTCAATATATCAACTACATGAATTTTTAATCAGACACAGAGAAAGATAGGGGCTTATAGTGTTGCCTCCCAACGTTTTACCTCAATGGTAATGTCAACAATAGTAGTTCATGAAGACTCACATCCAATCAGCTATATATATCAGGATCTTTCCAACACATTGTGCTTTCCAAAGGATAAAATGTAAAAAGGAAGGGTGAAGATCACCATGACTCTTATGTAAGGTAGAAGATAAAAGTAAAAGATAGGCCCTTCGCAGAGGGAAGCAGAGGTTGTCATGTGCTTTTATGGTTGGATGCATGAAATCTTAATGCAAAAGAACGTCACTTTATATTGCCACTTGTGATATGGACCTTTATTATGCAGTTCGTCGCTTTTATTTCTTCCATATCACAAGATCGTCTAAAGCTTATTTTTTCCGCACTAATAAATCATACATATTTAGAGAGCAATTTTTATGGCTTGCACCGATGACAACTTACTTGAAGGATCTTACTCAATCATAGGTAGATATGGTGGACTCTCATGGCAAAACTGGGTTTAGGGATATTTGAAAGCACAAGTAGTATCTCTACTTGGTGCGAAGAAATTGGCTAGCATGAGAGGGAAAGGCAAGCTCAACATGTTGGACGATCCATGACAATATAATTTATCTCAGATGAAAGAAAACATAACCCATTACGTTGTCTTCCTTGTCCAACGTCAACTCTTTAGCATATCATACTTTAATGAGTGCTCACAATCATAAAAGATGTCCAAAATAGTATATTTATATGTGAATCTCTCTTTCTTTATTACTTCCTATTAATTGCAACGATGACCAAAACGATGTTTGTCAACTTTCAACAACTTTTATTCATCATACTCTTTATATGTGAGCTCATTACTTTCCATAAGATCCATATGATCTCTTTGTTTCTTTTTATTTCTTCTCTTTTATTTTATTTAATTCCCTCAAGATCATAGAAAAATACTCAAGCCCTTGACTCAACACTAATCTTTATTATATAGCTCACGGACTCGATTACATAGAGGGACCATAAAGCAAAACTCACAACTAGATCATACTAAAACTTTATTCTACTAGATCAAGATATTATTAAAAGGATCAAACTAAGAAAAAGGGTAAAGATAAAAGTTGTGATGGTGATACGATACCGGGGCACTCCCCCAAGCTTGGCAGTGGCCAAGGGGAGTGCCCATACCAGATACTCAGTTCTTATTTGTCGGTGAAGAGGGTGTTGGTGATGATGGATAGTCGCACATCGAGCGTAGGAGGTCCTCCAACTTGCGGATAATGCCCTTGAGTGTGATGATATGCTCCTTCAACAAAATATTTTCACGTGTGAGATACTTGTTTTGTATACGAGCTAACTCAATCATCTTGAAAGCTTCGATCTCAGTTGGGGTAAGAATATTTTGATCAGGTTGAAGGATGTCTTCTGCTGCCGGAACTTGGTCCTCCGTGGCCTTTTTGATCCCTTCATCCTTTTTGATCTCCATAGGTTCTTCCCTCTTCGGCTCTATCTTCATTAGCCAAGCATCGTTATCACCATTGTTGAAGGAGGGGGACGACATGATGCCTGGCCTTGACAACCCTGATAGAAAATAGCTCGAAACAAGAACAGAGGATATTTGCATGGTACGGTGGTCAAAACCTTTGGGAGATTATATAATGAATTTTTACCAACCAAAAGGAGTATCGTGCAAGAAAACGGAGTCCAGAGAGCACACAAGGTGCCCACGAGGCAGGGGGCGCGCCCAGCAGGGTAGGGCACGCCTCCCACCCTCGTGGAAGCCTTGTGTCCTTCCCGGACTGCTTCTTATTTTCCAATTTTTCTAAATATTCCAAAACAAAGAAATATTGCCATTGGAACTATTTTGGAGTCGTTTTACTTACCGTACCACGTACCTATTCCTTTTCAGAGTCTAAAACGTTCTGGAAAGTGTCCCTTATGTATTCCTCCGGGGTTACGGTTTCAATAATATTAGTTTCAACATTTATAGGATTACCTGAGATATAATGTTTAATTCTTTGACCGTTCACCACCTTTGGATTTGTGCCTTCGAAGTTGTTGATTTTTATGGCACCGGAACGATAGACCTCCTCGTTAACATAAGGACCTTCCCATTTAGGGAGAAGTTTTCCTGCAAAAAATCTTAAACGAGAGTTGTATAACAATACATAATCCCCTACATTAAACTCATGCTTTTGTATCCTTTTGTCATGCCATCTTTTAACTTTTTCTTTCAACAGCTTGACATTTTCATAAGCCTGGGTTCTCCATTCATCAAGTGAGCTAATGTCAAATAACCTCTTCTCACCGGCAAGTTTGAAATCATAATTGAGTTCTTTAATAGCCCAATATTCCTTATGTTCTAATTCGAGAGGTAAGTGACATAATTTTCCGTAAACCATTTTATACGGAGACATGCCCATAGGATTTTTATATGCAGTTCTATAGGCCCATAGTGCATCATCAAGTTTCTTGGACCAATTCTTTCTAGATCTATTAACAATCTTTTGCAAAATTAATTTGAGCTCCCTGTTACTTAATTCTACTTGACCACTAGACTGTGGGTGATAAGGAGATGCAATTCTCTGATTAACATCATACTTAGCAAGCATTTTACGAAAGGTACTATGAATAAAATGTGAACCACCGTCAGTCATTAAATATCTAGGGACTCCAAACCTCAGAAAAATAACTTCTTTGAGCATCTTAATAGGGGTGTTATGATCATCATTACTAGTTGGAATAGCTTCTACCCACTTAGTAACGTAATCAACATCGACTAAAATATGTGTATACCCATTAGAGGAAGGAAAAGGTCCCATATAATCAAAGCCCCAAACATCAAATGGTTCAATAACAAGTGAATAGTTCATAGACATTTCTTGACGTCTACTAATATTACCAATTCTTTGACATTCATCACAAGACAAGAGAAACTTACAGGAATCCTTGAAGAGAGTAGGCCAATAAAAACCGGATTGCAATACCTTATGCGCAGTCTCCAGCGTGGTGTCCTCCATAAGCCTCGGAGTGACACTTGCGTAGGATCTGTTCCTGTTCATGCTCAGGTACACAACATCTAATAATACCATCTACTCCTTCTTTATAAAGATGTGGGTCGTCCCAAAAGTAATGCCTCAAATCATAGAAGAACTTTTTCTTTTACTGGTATGTGAAACTAGGTGGTATAAATTTAGCAACAATATAATTAGCATAATCAGCATACCATGGAGCAGTTCGAGAAGCATTTATGACATTTAATTGTTCATCAGGAAAGCTATCATCAATAGGTAGTGGGTCATCAAGAATATTTTCTAACCTAGACAGGTTGTCTGCAACGGGGTTCTCAGCTCCCTTTCTATCAATAATGTGCAAATCAAATTCTTGTAGTAAGAGAACCCATCTAATAAGTCTAGGTTTAGCATCTTTCTTTTCCATAAGGTATTTAATAGCAGCATGATCAGTGTGAATAGTTAATTTAGAATCAACAATATAAGGTTTGAACTTATCACAAGCAAATACAACTGCTAAGAATTCCCTTTCAGTAGTAGCATAATTTCTCTAGGCATTGTCTAGAGTTTTACTAGCATATTGAATAACATTTAATTTATTATAAACTCTTTGCCCTAGAATAGCACCTACAACATAATCACTAGCATCACACATAATTTCAAAGGGTAAATTCCAATCAGGTGGCTGAACAATAGGTGCAGAAATCAATGCTTTCTTAAGTATTTCAAATGCTTCTACACAATCATCATCAAATACAAAAGGAATATCTTTTTGTAATAGGTTAGTCAGAGGCCGAGAAATTTTTGAGAAGTCCTTAATGAACCTCCTATAAAAACCGGCATGACCAAGGAAACTTCTTATACCTTTAATGTCCTTGGGACATGACATCTTTTCAATAGCATCAACTTTAGCTTTATCAACTTCAATGTCTCTTTCAGAAATTTTATGCCCCAAGACAATACCTTCATTAACCATAAAGTGGAATTTCTCCCAATTCAGACCAAGATTAGTTTCTTCAAATCTCTGCAAAACTCGATCAAGGTTGCTCAAGCAATCATCAAAAGAGGATCCATAAATGGAGAAATCATCCATGAATACCTCACAAATCTTTTCACAAAAGTCAGAAATTATAGCCATCATGCATCTTTGAAAGGTAGCAGGTGCATTACATAAACCAAAAGGCATACGTCTATAAGCAAAAGTACCGAAAGGGCAAGTAAAAGTGCTCTTTGCTTGATCATCAGCTGACATAGGTATTTGAGAGAGGCCAGAGTAACCATCTAGAAAGCAAAAATGAGTATGTTTGGATAATCTTTCTAGCATTTGATCAATAAAAGTTAAGGGGTAATGATCCTTTTTAGTAGCCTTATTTAATTTGTGGAAATCAGTTACCATCCTATAACCTGTAATAATTCTTTGTGGAATCAATTCATCTTTATCATTAGGAACGACAGTAATACCTCCCTTCTTAGGGACACAATGAACATGACTTACCCACTGACTATCAGCAACGGGATAAATTATACCTGCCTCAAGGAGCTTTAGTATTTATTTTCTTACCACTTCTTTCATCTTAGGTTCAGCCGTCGTTGATGATCAATAACTGGTTTGGCGTCTTTATCTAAGTTTATTTTGTATTGACAGAGAGTGGGACTAATGCCCTTAAGATCATCAAGAGTATATCCAATAGTAGCACGGTGCTTCTTCAGAGTTTTCAATAATTTTTCTTCTTCATGCTCTGAAAGGTTAGCACTAATAATAATAGGATATATTTTCTTTTCGTCAAGATAATCATATTTAAGAGTATCAGGTAATGGTTTAAGCTCAAACACGGGATCACCCTTGGGTGGAGGAGGATCCCCTAGGATTTCAACAGGCAAATTGTGTTTCTGAATGGGTCCTTGTTTAAAGAATACTTCATCTATTTCCCTTTTTTCATTCATAAACATATCATTCTCATGGTCTAGCAAATATTGTTCTATAGGACCATTAGGAGGCACAACAATAGAAGCAAGACCAATAATTTCATCTTTGCTAGGCAATTCTTCATCACAGGGTTGTCTATGAAATTTAGAAAAATTAAATTCATGAGACATATCATCCAAATCAATAGTAACAACATCCTTCTTGCAATCTATCTTAGCATTAACAGTATTCAAGAAGGGTCTACCAAATATAATGGGACAACAGTCATCTTGTGGGGAACCAAGAACAAGAAAATCAGCAGGACATTTAACTTTCCCACACAAGACTTCAACATCTCTAACAATACCAACTGGTGAAATAGTGTCTCTATTGGCAAGCTTAATTGTAACATTAATTTCCTCTAGCTGAGTAGGTGCAATATCATGCATAATTTCTTTGTATAAGGAATGAGGTATTGCACTTGCACTAGCACCCATATCACATAGGCCATGGTAGCAATGATCTTCTATTTTAACAGAAATAACAGGCATGCCTACAACAGGTCTATGTTTATTTTTAGTATCGTGTCTAGCAATTCTAGCAGCTTAATCACAGAAGTAAATAACATGCCCATCAATATTATCGGCTAAGAGATCCTTAACCATAACAATACTAGCTTCATCACAGAAGTAAATAACATGTCCTCCCTGATCTTGATAGAGATCGAAGTTGATGTTGATGAAGGCCCTCATCCGAACATGATGATCGGAAGTAGGGCATAGTCCTCGGTCAAGCCAAGGTGACCATTCGAGCCGGTGATGAAGATGCCGACGTCGCAGTTGATCCGCAGTCGAGCCATTGATCCTATGCCGATCACATAGCAGAACTCTCAATGAAAGCACCAATGTCGGTGTCAAAACCGGCGGATCTCGGGTAGGGGGTCCCGAACTATGTGTCTAAGGTCGATGGTAACAGGAGACAGGGGACACAATGTTTACCCAGGTTCGGGCCTTCTCTATGGAGGCAATGCCCTACTTCCTGCTTGATTGATCTTGATGTATATGAGTATTACAAGAGTTGATCTACCACGAGTTCGTAATGGCTAAACCCTAGAAGTCTAGCCTGTATGATTGTCATCATAATCTATCGACTAGCCTGACCTTGGCTTATATAATGCACGAGAGGCCTAGGATAACAAGAGTCCTAGCCGAATACATTGGTGGAGAGGAGTCCTTGTCTTGATCACCAAGTCTTGTGGAATACTCCTTCTATGTAGCATGGGCTGCCTGAAGTGGCCCATGAGTGAACCACCATGGGGGTCCTCGGCCTGATCCACCTGGTCGGGAGACGATGTGGTAAGTACCCCCTAGTCCAGGACACCATCAGCGGGGACTAGAAGTAGGATCCAGGCCACCGCCGCCTGACTAGCCAGCAGTTGCGCCGCGTGAGCAGTAGGGCCGCCAACAAGCCCCAGCCACGCCACCGGAGAGCCCTACACAAGACCCCGCCGCCGGCCTAGGAGAGGACGACGCCACGTATGTCCAGCAGCCACCGCTACCAGCTCGTGCCGTTGCGCCGCCGCGCCCCACTCCCGCGCCGCGCGCCACTAGAAGAAAGCGCCATGTGCCGTCATCCTTGGGCATGAGGAGAAGAAGGTCCCGCTGCCGCCTAGGCTGAGCGGGCTTTGCCCGATGACCTGTGGCGTCGACGGCGAGGAGAGGCGGAGGAGGGAGGAGGGGCGAGAGGCGGCAGATCTCGGCTCCCCTCGGCCGCCCGCGGGGACGGCGCGAGGAGAGGAGAGGGGTAGTCATCTCCACTAGACTAGAGGTTCAACTTTCACAAATAAACAACACCTTGCTCACACATCGATCACGGGTTGGCAGGATATAAGTGATGACCCAAAAGTATTGGGGATCTATCGTAGTCCTTTCGATAAGTAAGAGTGTGAACCCAACGAGGAGCAAAAGGAAATGATAAGCGGTTTTCAGCATGGTATTCTCTGCAAGCACTAAAATCATCGGCAACAGATAGTTTTATGATAAGGTAATTGGTAATGAGTAGCAAGTAATAAAAGTACATAAGGTACAGCAAGATGGCCCAATCCTTTTTGTAGCAAACGACAAGCCTGGACAAACTCTTATATGAAGGAAAGCGCTCCCGAGGACACATGAGAATTATCGTCAAGCTAGTTTTCATCACGACCATATGATTCGCGTTCGGTACTTGATAATTCGATATGTGGGTGGACCGGTGCTTGGGTACTGTCCTTACTTGGACAAGCATCCCACTTATGATTAACCCCTATTGCAAGAATCCGCAACTACAACAGGAGTATTAAGGTAAACCTAACCATAGCATGAAACATATGGATCCAAATCAGCCCCTTACGAAGCAACACATAAACTAGGGTTTAAGCTTCTGTCACTCTAGCAACCCATCATCTACTTATTACTTCCCAGTGCCTCCCTCTAGGCCCAAACAATGGTGAAGTGTCATGTAGTCGACGTTCACATGACACCACTAGAGGGATGACAACATACATCTCATCAAAATATCGAACGAATACCAAATTCACATGACTACTAATAGCAAGACTTCTCCCATGTCCTCAGGAACAAACGTAACTACTCACAAAGCATATTCATGTTCATAATCAGAGGGGTATTAATATGCATAACGGATCTAAACATATGATCTTCACCAAGTAAACCAACTAGCATCAACTACAAGGAGTAATCAACACTACTAGCAACCCACAGGTACCAATCTGAGCTTTGGATACAAAGATTGCATACAAGAGATGAACTAGGGTTTGAGATGAGATGGTGCTGGTGAAGATGTTGATGGATATTGACCCCCTCCCGATGAGAGTATCGTTAATGATGACGATGGTGATGATTTCCCCCTCCCGGAGGGAGGTTTCCCCGGCAGAATAGCTCTGCCGGAGCCCTAGTAGATTGGTTCCGCCAAGGTTCCGCCTCATGGCGGCGGAGTCTTGTTCCGAAAGCTTGCTTATGATTTTTCCTCGATGAAAGACTCCATATAGCAGAAGATGGGCATCGGAGGGCCACCAGGGGGCCCACGAGGCGCGGGGGGGGGGGGGCGCCCAGGGGGTTGGGCACCCCCACCCTCTTGGTTGGTGGGTGGCCCCCCTCTGGTACTTCTTGCGCTCAGTATTTTTTATATATTTTGGAAATAACTTCCGTGAAGTTTCAGGACTTTTGGAGCTGTGCAGAATAGGTCTCTAATATTTGCTCCTTTTCCAGCCCAGAATCCCAGCTGCCGGCATTCTCCGTCTTGATGTAAACCTTGTAAAATAAGAGAGAATAGGCATAAGTATTGTGACATAATGTGTAATAACAGCCCATAATGCAATAAATATCGATATAAAAGCATGATGCAAAATGGACGTATTAATAAGCCAATCAACTGACAGGTTTTAACAAATGGCTTAACTTTTCTTTTCTAAAGGACAAAAACTCGGCTGGCATATGCATCATGCAACCATCTTCCTTGCAAGGTTTTAAAATCATGAAAGATTTTTTAAATATAATAGAAAATTAAGCCGTTCATTAATTTCTTTTAGTTCATTGGCATTGCATCATCTTTTTGGTTGCTCGACCACCAATCCAAAATGGTGAACATAGCATATGGTACCATTTCTAAATGGCTTCATTGATTCTAAACCAAATGATACTCGAGTCGGAATCGACACATGTCGTCTCACATATATTGTTGATAACCCGCAAGTATAGTGGATCAATTGTATCCTCTTTCGATAAGTAAGAGTGTCGAACCCAACAAGGAGCTAAAGGTAGAACAAATATTCCCTCAAGTTTTATCGACCACTGATACAACTCTACGCACGCTTAACATTCGCTTTACCTAGAACAAGTATGAAACTAGAAGTACTCTGTAGGTGTAACGGGATAGGTTTGCAAGAATATAAAGAGCACGTAAATAAAAACTAGGGGCTGTTGAAGCAATAAATTTAGTATATCGAGTGTGAAAAGTGGTGGTAGGAGTTGTGAAATTGTCCCTAAGCAATTGACAACTTTACTAGACCGATAGCAAGTTTTTTGTGGGAGAGGCCACTGCTAGCATGTCATCCCTGACTTGGAATTCTATGCACTTATGATTGGAACTATTAGCAAGCATCCGCAGCTACTAATGTTCATTAAGGTAAAACCCAACCATAGCATTAAGATATATTGGTCCCCCTTCAATCCCGTATGCATCAATTTCTATGCTAGGTTGAAGCTTCTGTCACTCTTGCCCTCCAATACATAGTCCTATGAACATACAACTAACCCTATGGTGTGATCCATGCACGCGCTCATATGATGGGCACCAAAGGACAGCAACATAACCACAAGCAAATTAACCAATCATAGCAATTCACCAATTACCGATAGGAGAACGAAAATCTACTCAGACATCATAGGATGGCAACACATCATTGGATAATAATATGAAGCATAAAGCACCATGTTCAAGTAGAGGGTACAATGGGTTGCGGGAGAGTGGACCGTTGTAGATAGATGGGGGAAGGTGATGAAAATGTTGGTCAAGATGACGGAGGTGTTGGTGTAGATTGCAGTGACGATGATGGCCCCGGCGGTGTTCCGGCGCCACCGGAAGAGAGGGGGAGAGGGCCACCCTTCTTCTTCTTCCTTGACCTTCTCCCTAGATTGGAGAAGGGTTTCCCCTCTGGTCCTTGGCTTCCATGGCATGGGAGGGGCGAGAGCCCCTCCGAGATTGGATCTGTCTCTTTGTCTCTCTCTATTTCTGCGTTCCAGATTCTGGCCTTTCACCGTTTCTTGTATTCCCGGAGATCCGTAACTCGGATTGGGCTGAAATTTGGACACAATTTTTATCCAGATATTAGCATTCTTGCTGCGAAAGAAGGGCACCAACGGACTTAAGGGGTGGCCACGAGGGCCCAGGGCGCGCCTGACCTCCTGGGGCACGCCCCCTGCCTCGTGGCCCCCTCGGGCATCGTCTGGCGTTGATTCTTCTTCCCAAAAATCACATATATTCCAAAAAAATCTCTGTCAGTTTTTATCCCGTTTGGACTCCGTTTGATATGGATTTTCTGCGAAACAAAAAACATGCTACAAATAGGAACTGGCACTAGGAACTGGATCAATATGTTAGTGCCAAAAATAGTATAAAAAGTTGCCAAAAGTATATTAAAGTTGTAGCATATTGGCATGGAACAATCGAAAATTATAGATACGACGGAGACGTATCAGCATCCCCAAGCTTAATTCCTGCTCATCCTCGAGTAGGTAAATGATAAAAAAGATAATTTTTGATGTGGAATGCTACCTAGCATAATCTTGATCATGTAATCTAATCATGGCATGAATATTAAGACACGAGTGATTCAAAGCAATAGTCTATCATTTGACATTAAGACAATAATACTTCAAGCATACTAATAAAGCAATCATGCCTTTTCAAAATAACATGGCCAAAGAAAGTTATCCCTACAAAATCATATAGTCTGGCTATGCTCCATCTTCACCACACAAAGCTTTCAAATCATGCACAACCCCGATGACAAGCCAAGAAATTGTTTCATACTTTTGATGTTCTCAAACCTTTTCAACTTTCACGCAATACATGAGTGTGAGCCATGGATATAGCACTATAGCACTAGAGGTGGAATAGAATACGATGGTGGAGGTTGTGTGGGGAAGACAAAAAGGGAGAAAGTCTCACATGAACGTGGCTAATCAACGAGCTATGGAGATGCCCATCAATTGATGTCAATGCGAGGAGTAGGGATTGCCATGCAACGGATGCACTAAGAGCTATAAGTCTATGAAAGCCCAAACTGAAACTAAGTGGGTGTGCATCCAACTTGCTTGCTCATGAAGACCTCGGGCATTTGAGGAAGCCCATCGTTGGAATATACAAGCCAAGTTCTATAATGAAAATTCCCACTAGTATATGAAGTGATAACTCAAGAGACTCTCTATATGAAGAACATGGTGCTCCTCTAAAGCACAAGTGTGGTAAAAGGATAGTAACATTGTCCCTTCTCTCTTTTCTCTCATTTTTTTCTTTTTTTCTTTTTTTTTTCTTTTTTTGTAGGCTTCTTTGGCCTGTTTTTTTATTTGAGCTTCTTTGGCCTCTTTTATTTTGATAACCTCACCTGAGACAATGTTCTAATAATGATGATCATCACACTTTTATTTACTTACAACTCAATACTAGAACAAAGATATGACTCTATATGAATGCCTCTAGCGGTGTATCGGGATGTGCAATGATCTAGCATTTCAAAAATATCAAAAAACGAACAAGCCAAGAAAATATCATGGTAGTTATCTTACGATTATGCAAAGCAATATCACAATGAATGCTCAAGTCATGTATATGATGATGATGGAAATTGCATGGCAATATATCTTGGAATGGCTATGGAAATGCCATGATAGGTAGGTATGGTGGCTATTTTGAGGAAGATATAAGGAGGCTTATGTGTGACAGAGCATATCATATCACGGGGTTTGGATGCACTGGCGAAGTTTGCACCAACTCTCGAGGTGAGAAAGGGTAATGCACGGTACCAAAGAGGCTAGCAATGATGGAAGGGTGAGAGTGCGTATAATCCATGGACTCAAACACTAGTCATAAAGAACTCACATACTTATTGCAAAAGTCTATTAGTTATTGAAACAAAGTACTATGCACATGCTCCTAGGGGGGTAGATTGGTAGGAAAAGACCATCGCTCGTCCCCGACCGCCACTCATAAGGAAGACAATCAGTAAATAAATCATGCTCCGACTTTATCACATAACGGTTCACCATACGTGCATGCTACAGGAATCACAAACTTCAACACAAGTATTTCTACAATCCGCAACTACCCACTAGCATGACTCTAATATCACCATCTTTATATCGCAAAACTATTGCAAGGAATCAAACATATCATATTCAGTGATCTACAAGTTTTATGTAGGATTTTATGACTAACCATGTGAATGACCAGTTCCTGTCATCTCTCTAAATAGATATAAGTGAAGCAAGAGAGTTTAATTGCTTCTACAAAAGATATGCCCACGCTCTAACAAATATAAGTGAAGCAAACGAGCATTCTACAAATGGCAGTTTTCTATGTGAAGAGAAACAGGCAATCCAAACTTCAAAAGATATAAGTGAAGCACATGAAGCATTCTATAAAGCCATAATCAAAAGATATAAGTGAAGTACAATGAGCATTCTATAAATCAACCATGGACTCTCAAACCAGCATGGTGCACAAAAGAAAAATCAAAACTAAATGCAAAAGACGCTCCAAGATTTGCACATATCACATGAACGAAACAAATCCGAAAACATACTGATACTTGTTGAAGAAAGATGGGATGCCCTCCGGGGCATCCCCAAGCTTAGACGCTTGAGTCTCCTTGAATATTTACTTGGGGTTCCTTGGTCATCCCCAAGCTTGAGCTCTTGCCTCTCCTCCTTCTCCTCACATTGAGACCTCCTCGTTCTTCGAACACTTCACCCACACAAAACTCAACAGAAAGCTCGGTAAGATCAGTTAGTATAATAAAGCAAATCACTACTCTAAGTACTGTTGCAAACCAATTCATATTTTATTTTTGCATTGTAGCTAATGTAATATAACTTTTCCACGGCTTAATACAATGATAGAAATCGATAGTTTCATCAAAACAAGCAAACTATGCATCAAAAACAGAATTTGTCTTAAATATGACAGTTTGTAATAATCTGAACATTCACCAAAGCTCTGGTACTCCAAAAATTCTGAAATAATTAGGAAAAATAAAAAATTTGTATATAAATACAGTGCAAAACGTTTCAGAACCGTTCAACGCTCTAGTAAAAAAATGTAAAATCGTGCACTACAGCCAAAGTTTCTGTCTTGTACCGGACAAACCAACAAGCAATGTAAACATCCTAAAGGCAAATCTTGGCACATTATTTTTATTTTTAAACTTTACAAAAGCACACAACAGAAATAAATGACTCTCTAAAACTTCCGGGTTGTCTCCCTGGCAGCGCTTTCTTTAAAGCCATTAAGCTAGGCATATAGTGCTCAAGTAATGAATCCACCAGGATCCCAAGGTATATCAAAGCCAATTTTAATTAACAATGATTTATAATTTAGTAGTGATCACAAAGTAACATATATCAAGCAATGACGAAGTCTAACTCTCTTCCTATGCATCTGTATGTCATACAAGAACAATTCATGCACATCAAGTAAAGGCCAATACATAGCATAAGCAATTTCTTGCAATTCTATCGTGTTGGAAACATAAAGAGGTGGAGATGTAGTTCCTCTCTCATAATAATTGTAAGTAGGAGCAGCAAGCACATGCATATTATAGTCATCAAAATTATCATGTGCAACGGTAAAAGCCAACCCATCAATATAATCCTTAATAAGTGCAAACTTTTCCGATATAGTGTAGTCGGGAGAATTTAAAAAGATAATAGGACTATCATGCATGGGTGCAATAGCAACAATTTCATGTTTAACATAAGAAACTATAGCGAGTTCATCTCCATAAGCATAATTCATATTGGCATCTTGGCCACAAGCATAGCAAGCATCATCAAAAAGGGATATTTCAAAAGAATCAACGGGATCATAACAATCATCATAGCATTCATCCTTCGGTAGATTCGAAGGGAAATTAAACAATGTATGGTATAAAGAGTTACTCTCATTAGATGGTGGGAACGGGTGATCAATCCACTCTTCCTCCTTTTGTTCTTCGCTCTCTTCCTCATCTTTTTCATCCAATGAGCTCACAATGTCATTAATTTCTTCTTCCATAGACACCTGCAAAATAGTAGTCTCTTCTTGGATAGTGGAGGAGTCCTCAATATATGGTTTAATATAAGGATTAGAAGCATACTTTTATCATAGCAATATTTAAGTATGGTCAAATTTTTAGATTTGTAGAGAGTAGTATCACACTCTTCAATAAAAGAAGCAATTTCATAAGTACCCCTAAAAGCAACAAATTCTTCAATTTGTTGAACATCATAGTAATTATAAACACCCTTAGTATACGAAGATACGATTCCATTACCACTAAACCCACACTGGTAAGGAAGGTGTTTCTTAGGGCCTTCAGAACAACAAGTAAAACCATATATTTCACATAAATTCCAAGCATAGCACTGCAAACGATGAATTTGATCTAGTAAAAGTTTCCCTTTTTCAGATATGCGGTGTTGCACATAACAAGCATGCTCATCAAAAGATTTGCCCTCAACTAAGCTAGTTGGGGTTTCAGCCCGAGCACATAAGGATAGAAGATGATCCAGGTAAAAAGCTTCAGTAGTGTGATAGATTTTGAGTGGTTCTTCAACCATTGGTTCAGTAGGTACCACTAATTTTTTTTGGTATTTTGCATTTCCTACCCATAACTAAAGATAGAAAGCAAGAGCAGAAAATAAAAACTACTTAGTGATAAAGCAAACAAGCACACACGAGCACCCCACGCTATAACTCCCCGGCAACGGCGCCAGAAAAAGGTCTTGATAACCCACAAGTATAGGGGATCGATTGTAGCCTCTTTTGATAAGTAAGAGTGTCAAACCCAATAAGGAGCTAAAGGTAGAACAAATATTCCCTCAAGTTCTATCGACCACCGATACAACTCTACGCATGCTTAACGTTCGCTTTACCTAGAACAAGTATGAAACTAGAAGTACTTTGTAGGTGCAACGGGATAGGTTTGCAAGAATATAAAGAGCACGTAAATAAAAACTAGGGTTGTTTAGGTAAAGAAGCAATAAAGTTAGTATAGCGAGTGTGGAAAAGTGGTGGTAGGAGTTGCGAAATTGTCCCTAAGCAATTGACTACTTTACTAGACCGATAGCAAGTTTTATGTGTGAGAGGCCACTGCTAGCATGTCATCCCTGACTTGGAATTCTATGCACTTATGATTGGAACTATTAGCAAGCATCTGCAACTACTAATGTTCATTAAGGTAAAACCCAACCATAGCATTAAGATATATTGGTCCCACTTCAATCCCGTATGCATCAATTTCTATGCTAGGTTGAAGCTGCTGTCACTCTTGCCCTCCAATACATAGTCCTATCAACATACAACTAACCCTATGGTGTGATCCATGCACACGCTCATATGATGGGCACCAAAGGACAACAACATAACCACAAGCAAATTAACCAATCATAGCAATTCACCAAATACCGATAGGACAACAAAAATCTACTCAGACATCATAGGACGGCAACACATCATTGGATAATAATATGAAGCATAAAGCACCATGTTCAAGTAGAGGGTACAACGGGTTGCGGGAGAGTGGACCGCTGTAGATAGATGGGGGAAGCTGATGAAGATGTTGGTGAAGATGACAAAGGTGTTGGTGTAGATTGCGGTGACGACGATGGCCACGACGACGTTTCGGCACCACCGGAAGAGAGGGGGAGAGGGCCCCCGTCAGTGTCAAAACCGGCGGATCTTGGGTAGGGGGTCCCGAGCTGTGCGTCTAAGGCGGATGGTAACAGGAGGCAGGGGACACGATGTTTTACCCAGGTTCAGGCCCTCTTGATGGAGGTAAAACCCTACGTCCTGCTTGATTATTCTTGATAATATGAGTAGTACAAGAGTTGATCTACCACGAGATCGGAGAGGCTAAACCCTAGAAGCTAGCCTATGGTATGATTGTATGTTGTCCTACGAACTAAAACCCCTCCGGTTTATATAGACACCGGAGGGGGCTAGGGTTACACAAGGTCGGTTACAAAGGAGGAGATATACATATCTGTATTTCCTAGCTTGCCTTCCACGCCAAGTAGAGTCCCATCCGGACATGGGACGAAGTCTCCAATCTTGTATCTTCATAGTCCAATAGTCTGGCCAAAGGATATAATCCGACTGTCCGGATACCCCCTAATCCAGGACTCCCTCAGTAGCCCCCGAACCAGGCTTCAATGATGATGAGTCCGGTGCGCAGTGTTGTCTTCGGCATTGCAAGGTGGGTTCTTCTCCCAATTTCGAATGTTTGTTAAGCAGTGTCCGGTCCCATAAATGTTGGACCTCTTGGCTTCTGCGCCCAATAAGGGCTATCTCCCACATGTCGAATGAATACGAGGCGCCAGGGCATTTTTACATTCGCCCCCTAGCCAGATAAATAAGTTGTCTATTAAAGGGATGGGGATTCTTAGATCCAATCCATACCATCCTCCCCCAGCGAGAATCCATCGGAGCGCCCTTCGGAAAGATCCACTCCAGCATGGCCGACCTTCGCAGGTCCTCCTCCCGCCCCTGTAGCCCTAAGCCCGGTGATTGGGAGAGGTGTTCAGTCCCACACAGTCAATTAGTCGAACTGCAGAGTAAGGGATTTCTCCCTCTAGCATATATGGTGCCCGTCCGAGCCGGGCTCGCCACCTACAATGGCGGGGAGCAAGCGGAGAGCTTCCCCAGCCCCTCTACGGGGGAGCGGGTATGCCTTGTTCCTTATTTATTAAGGGGACTCGGATTTCCAATTCATTCGTTCCTCCGCGGGCTCCTGGAGTTTTACGGCCTCCAACTGCATAATTTCACCCCTGCTTCCATTGTACACATCGCCGGCTATGTTGCCCTCTGCGAGTAATTCTTGGGCTGCGATGCTCATTTCGAGCTATGGAAAAGGTTATTTTGCCTCGTCCCTCGCACACAGAAGGGGTCACTTTATCAAGTGGGCGGAGCCAAAATATGGTGCATCGCCGAAACCGGATACATGTCCAGTACTCCGAAGAAGACGTCCGAAGACTGGACTTCGGAATGGTTTTATATGGAGTACGTCCCCCTTGCGGACCCTGTTCGGCGTGGTCTTCCCGAGTTCAGCAATGCTCCTCTGAAGAAACGCCGAATTTGGCGCCCACGAAGCCCCCAGGAGGAAGACAACGGAGAAGTCCTTTACCTAATGAACCGGATTAAAGCGCTGGCTCAATGAGGATTGACAGTAATCGAGGTTATGTCAATATGCATAATGCGGGGAGTGCAACCACTTCAATATCGAGGGCACCCCCTATGGTGTTTTAGCGGGGAAGATGACGCCACCCGTTGTAGGCATAAGGGTCCGGACAACGCTGCCGCTTTAGCAAAAATTCTGTCCGAATTGTTCAAGGGAGAGGAAGAGGAGTTCATCCGCATCAAGCCATGGGATGGATTCTCCATGTACAACCCTCCAAGCTGGGTGAGTTATATCTCCTTACTCCCATTATTCCCGTGTTCTTTGTCATAGGTATTCACCTTACCATTGTGCGGCAGGAACTGCGGAAAGCCATAAGGGAGGTCAACAACCCATCCCCACAACCAGAGGACCCTGACCGGGCCTTCGGTCCCGGACTCGAAGAAGATCCAGACATATTCGTGGAGCTGATAGACCGACAGTTCTATCAATTAAGTTGTGATGACGCCATGGTGGCCATTACGACCGACTATCCCGGACTGCTTCCCGCGTCGCACATAAGAAAAACCAAAAATACCAACTCCAAAAACTAGGATCCTCTTTTAGACACTTCACCTACCATATACATATGGTGTTTTACAGGGAAGGCCTTCGGGACGTCGTGCCGAACCCGCAGCAACTCGGCAACAAGAGGCACCGAGGCCGGGCAGGCTAAAAAGGAAGGCGGTCAGGACGGAGACGCCGGCACAGAGGTATGGCAAAAACCCCGCTCCATGGTTTTCTTCTTTCTCAAAATGTAATGACGCCCATGCTTATTTAACATAAAAAACGCTCGCCGGAATATGTCCGGTGAGGCTGCCGATCATGCTTCCACCAGTCGGGCTCCAGGACCGGACATAGAGGCGGAAGCCGACATGGGGCGGACGCCGGATACTCCTCCTACAGAGGATGCAGATAGACTATCCGCTACAAATTCAGAAGTGGAGAGCGCCATGAATCATAGGCGTCACCGAGCCGTACTCCGTGACGTTTGCTTCTCCCCAGAGGCATTTGATGCCTTCAATTCTGGAGACGCGTACATCCGTGCTGCTCAAAGTGGTCTAGCCAGAGCCACGGACCAGTATGTAAGGGATGTATGGGTAAGAAAATCTGATGATTATATGTATTAGTAGCCCCTGAGACTTGAAACAGTTAGCAGAACTGATTTAAGGATCATCTATTGTGCAGGTTCTTACAGAGAAGAATACTCGACTGTCACAGGAGCTGGAGGAATGCAAGACCCAACTTCGGGCCGCCGTTGCCGCATTGAAGGAACCTAAAAAGTCCCCAGCTGGTAACATTTGTTTCAAAGAATGATAGGTACCATATAGCGTGCGGTGTGGCTGCAGATCTAGCAGTAGATATTGCAGATGAATCCGGAGGAACAACATGCCGTACGACAGCTAAAGGCTGGCGAACGCGTGCTGACTAAGGTCAGGTGGGAGAAAAACAATCTCCAAGACGCCAATACCAAGCTGAGCGTGGAACTGAAAGATGTTCGAGCCCAGCTTGCGGACTCCGAGAAGGAGAATAAGCGGCTTCGGCGCGGCATTTTCAGTAAGTGCTTGAACGAACCCTTAAAAAAAGGGGTCGGCGGAGAAGCCGGCTAACAGAGTTATGTCTGCAGGTATGCTGACGGGTCATCCTGCGGAGGAGATGCCCGGGTCTGCGGGTGATCTTCTATCCGAGCTCTCACAACTGCACGAACAAGTTCGGCAGGTGATGCAAGGTATTGCCCAGGCCTTGTGGCCATCCGTCTCCTTGCCAGAAGGCATTGGAGAGCTTGTGGAGAAGCTCAAGGGAGCACGGCGGCGCTTCCTATTATGGAAGATATCTCCCTGCCATCAAGGTGCCAGGGAAGCCTGGGCCATGGTGAAGACGTGGTATACCAAGGCCGACCCAAATCACATGGCCGAGGTCGGACCTGTGGGGCCCGATGGGAAAGAGATCACCGTTAGCTTAGTCTATGGGCAAGTATAATTAGCCGCAAAGTATTCCCAACAGGATTGTAGGCTAGACCGCCTATTGGATGGTATAGAAGAGGAATTTAGTCAGTCTGCATGACTATGTAATTAAAGTGACATGTATAATGCCTAGCCGGATTGTAAATCATTTGTCATGGCGGACCTTTTTGCTTCAACCTCGGGACCCGATAGTCCGGAGTGTGTCCGAATACCCGCTCAGTTATATAAAAACCGGGGTATGCGTGGAGACCGGGCGTAGGGGTCATTAGTGCTTGAACAGACAAGTGCCCAACTAGTTATGTTATATTACATGGGTAGTAAGAAACATCTTCCAGGGAGAATAGTTTCGTTAAGGTTTCCTTTCCCTGGGTATGCATGCCCTAAAGTGCATCTCCGGACTGCGAGGGGAAACACAGGCAAAAAACATCTGGGGCACATATGGAAAATAAATAAAAATCATCTTTTGTTCACCGACCGAATATTCCCTTAAGAACGCTAGCTTTCGGCTTCACCCAGTCTGAGGTACACATCCGGCTGACCTGGCAGTAACAATCGCAGAGGTGCTCCCCTTATGCCCTAGCCGAATTAACGGGAACGTAGGACATAAATACAAGAGCCAGGCAACCCAGCTTGGCCAAAACTTAAGTCATATCGATGCATATAATGGCGAAGAAAAGGTATATGTGGAAGAATAACACATGTGTTGGGCATGAAGTCCAGATAGATAATTAAGCTTCTGTGTAAGAAGCCCCCAGGTATAATGAGTGTGGTTAGCGCATCTATAATGTGCAAGCGAGGCACAAGTTGACCCTTGAAGGCCTAGAGAAAGAATAAAAGAAAGAAAGAGAAAAAGGATAGATAATGTATATGCAAAAAATGGACAGAGGAAGGAGACAAACATAGAGTCCGGCGCTAGGCGTAGAATCTTCGGAGCCTGGCTGCGTTCCATGGGTTCGGCTCAAGTCGATTATTCGATGCATCCCGCAGACGGTACGCTCCACCGGTCAGAACTTGGTCAATAATGAAGGGACCTTCCCACTTGGGCTCGAGCTTGGACTTTTTCTTCTCCGGCAGGCGTAGAACTAACTCGCCAACGTTATAAGTTTTGGCCCGTACTTCTCTGCTTTGGTATCTGCAAGCCTGTTGCTGATAAAGTGCGGAAGGGGTTTTTGCCACGTCGCGCTCCTCCTCCAGGGTGTCCAGACTGTCCTACCGATCGAGCTCGGCTTCTCTTTCTTCATACATGCACACTCGAAGTGAGTCATGAATTATGTCGCAGGGCAGAACTGCCTCTGCATCGTACACCATAAAGAAGGGTGTATATCCGGTAGTACGGTTCGGCGTGGTCCGCAGCCCCCAGAGTACGGAGTCGAGCTCCTCTACCCAGTGCGTGTTAGACTCCTTTAAGGATCGCACTAATCTGGGTTTAATGCCGCTCATGATAAGACCATTTTCTCGCTCAACTTGGCCGTTGGTTTGTGGGTGATAGACGGGCATAATCGAGCTTGATGCCCATGTTGCTGCACCAGAGTTTTACCTCATCGGCCGTGAAGTTCGTGTCGTTCTCAGCGATGATGCTGTGGGGGACGCCATAACAGTGTACGACACCGGATATGAAGTCTATCACTGGTCCGGATTCAGCTGTTTTAACAGGTTTGGCTTCTATCCATTTGGTGAATTTATCCACCATGACCAGTAAGTATTTTTTCTTATGGGTTCCCCCTCTAAGGGGTCCAACCATGTCAAGCCCACAGACCGTGAAGGGCCGGGTAATGGGGATTGTTTGGGGGGCGGTGGGTGGCATGTGGTTTTGGTTTGCAGAAAGCTGGTGTTGGGGAACATAGTAATTTCAAAAAGAATCCTACGCACACGCAAGATCATGGTGATGCATAGCAACGAGAGGGGAGAGTGTTGTCCACGTACCCTCGTAGACCGAAAGCGGAAGCGTTAGCACAACACGGTTGATGTAGTCGTACGTCTTCACGATCCGACCGATCAAGTACCGAACGCATGGCACCTCCGAGTTCTGCACACGTTCAACTCGATGATGTCCCTCGAACTCCGATCCAGCCGAGTGTTGAGGGAGAGTTTCGTCAGCACGACAGCGTGGTGACGATGATGATGTTCTACCGATGTAGGGCTTCGCCTAAGCACCGCTACAATATGATGGAGGTGAATTATGGTGGAGGGGGGCACCGCACACGGCTAAGAGATCCAAGGGATCAATTGTTGTGTCTTTGGGGTGCCCTGCCCCGTATATAAAGGAGTGGAGGAGGGGGAGGGCCGGCCCTCTCTATGGCGCGCCCTAGGGGAGTCCTACTCCCACCGGGAGTAGGATTCCCCCTTTTCCTAGTAGAAATAGGAACCCTTCCATGTAGTAGGAGTAGGAGGGAAGGAAAGGGAAGGGAAAAGGAGAAGGAAGGAAGGGGGCGCCCCCCTCCCTAGTCCAATTCGGACCAGCCCATGGGGAGGGGTGCGGCCACCCTTTGAGGCCTTTCTTTCCTTTCCCGTATTGCCCATTAAGGCCCAATACGAATTCCCGTAACTCCCCGGTACTCCCGAAAATACCCGAATCACTCGGAACCTTTCCGATGTCCGAATATAGTCGTCCAATATATCGATTTTTACGTCTCGACCATTTCGAGACTCCTCGTCATGTCCCCGATCTCATCCGGGACTCCAAAATACTTCGGTACATCAAAACACATAAACTCATAATATAACCGTCATCGAACTTTAAGCGTGCGGACCCTACGGGTTCGAGAACTATGTAGACATGACCGAGACACGTCTCCTATCAATAACCAATAGCGGAACCTGGATGCTCATATTGGCTCCTACATATTCTACGAAGATCTTTATCGGTCAAACCGCATAACAACATATGTTGTTCCCTTTGTCATCGGTATGTTACTTGCCCGAGATTCGATCGTCAGTATCTCAAAACCTAGTTCAATCTCATTACCGGCAAGTCTCTTTACTCGTTCCGTGATACATCATCCCTCAACTAACTCATTAGTTGCAATGCTTGCAAGGCTTATAGTGATGTGCATTACCAAGTGGGCCCGGAGATACCTCTCCGACAATCGGAGTGACAAATCATAATCTCAAAATACGCCAACCCAACAAGTACCTTCGGAGATACCTGTAAAGCACCTTTATAATCACCCAGTTACGTTGTGACGTTTGGTGGCACACAAAGTGTTCCTCAGGTAAACGGGAGTTGCATAATCTCATAGTCATAGGAACATGTATAAGTCATGAAGAAAGCAATAGCAACAAACTAAACGATCAAGTGCTAAGCTAACGAAATGGGTCAAGTCAATCACATCATTCTCCTAATGATGTGATCCCATTAATCAAATGACAACTCATGTCTATGGTTAGGAAACATAACCATCTTTGATCAACGAGCTAGTCAAGTAGAGGCATACTAGTGACACTCTGTTTGTCTATGTATTCACACATGTATTATGTTTCTGGTTAATACAATTCTAGCATGAATAATAAACATTTATCATGATATAAGGAAATAAATAATAACTTTATTATTGCCTCTAGGGCATATTTCCTTCAGTCTCCCACTTGCACTAGAGTCAATAATCTAGTTCACATCGCCATGTGATTTAACATCAATAGTTCACATCACCATGTGATTAACACCCATAGTTCACATCACCATGTGATTAACACCCATAGTTCACATCACCATGTGATTAACACCCATAGTTCACATCGTCATATGACCAACACCCAAAGGGTTTACTAGAGTCAATAATCTAGTTCACATTGCTATGTGATTAATACCCAAAGAGTACTAAGGTTTGATCATGTTTTGCTTGTGAGGGAAGTTTAGTCAACAGGCCTGCCATATTCAGATCTATATGTATTTTGCAAATTTCTATGTCAACAATGCTCTGCATGGAGCTACTCTAACTAATTGCTCCCACTTTCAATATGTATCCAGATTGAGACTTTGAGTCATCTATATCAGTGTCAAAACTTGCATCAACGTAACCCTTTACGATGAACCTTTTGTCACCTCCATAATCAAGAAACATATCCTTATTCCACTAAGGATAATTTTGACCAATGTCCAGTGATCTACTCCTAGATCACTATTGTACTCCCTTGCCAAACTCAGGGCAGGGTATACAATAGGTCTGGTACACAGCATGGCATACTTTATAGAACCTATGCCTGAGGCATAGGGAATGACTTTCATTCTCTTTCTATCTTCTGTCATGGTCGGGTTTTGAGTCTTACTCAACTTCACACCTTATAACACAGGCAAGAACTCCTTCTTTGACTGTTCCATTTTGAACTACTTTGAAATCTTGTCAAGGTATGTACTCATTGAAAAACTTATCAAGCGTCTTGATCTATCTCTATAGATCTTGATGCTCAATATGTAAGCAGCTTCACCGAGGTCTTTCTTTGAAAAACTCCTTTCAAACATTCATTTATGCTTTGCAGAATAATTCTATCTCTGATCAACAATATGTCATTCACATATACTTATCAGAAATGTTGTACTGCTCCCACTCACTTTCTTGTAAATACAGGCTTCACCGCAAGTCTGTATAAAACTATATGCTTTGATCAACTTATCAAAGCGTATATTCCAACTCCGAGATGCTTGCACCAGTCCATAGATGGATCGTTGGAGCTTGCATATTTTGTTAGTACCTTTAGGATTGACAAAACCTTCTAGTTGCATCATATACAACTCTTCTTTAATAAATCCATTAAGGAATGCAGTTTTGTTTATCCATTTGCCATATTTCATAAAATGCGGCAATTGCTAACATGACTCGGACAGACTTAAGCATAGATACGAGTGAGAAACTCTCATCGTAGTCAACACCTTGAACTTGTCGAAAACCTTTTTGCGACAATTCAAGCTTTGTAGGTAGTAACAATACTATCAGCGTCCGTCTTCCTCTTGAAGATCCATTTAATCTCAATGGCTTGCCGATCAATGGGCAAGTCAATCAAAGTCCATACTTTGTTCTCATACATGGATCTCATCTCAGATTTCATGGCCTCAAGCCATTTCGCGGAATCTGGGCTCATCATCGCTTCCTCATAGTTCGTAGGCTCATCATGGTCAAGTAACATGACCTCCAGAACAGGATTACCGTACCACTCTGGTGCGGATCTCACTCTACTTTACCTATGAGGTTTGGTAGTAACTTGATCTGAAGTTACATGATCATCATCATAAGCTTCCTCACTAATTGGTGTAGTAGTCACAGGAATAGATTTCTGTGATGAACTACTTTCCAATAAGGGAGCAGGTACAGTTACCTCATCAAGCTCTACTTTCCTCCCACTCACTTCTTTCGAGAGAAACTCGTTCTCTAGAAAGGATCCATTCTCAGCAATGAATATCTTGCCTTCGGATCTGTGATAGAAGGTGTACCCAACATTTTCTTTTGGGTATCCTATGAACATGCACTTCTCCGATTTGGGTTTGAGCTTATCAGGTTGAAACTTTTTCACATAAGCATTACAACCTCAAACTTTAAGTAACGACAGCTTAGGTTTCTTGCCAAACCATAGTTCATACGGTGTCGTCTCAGCGGATTTAGATGGTGCCCTATTTAATGTGAATGTAGCTGTCTCTAATGCATAACCCCAAAACGATAGTGGTAAATCGATAAGAGACATCATAGATCGCACCATATCTAATAAAGTACGGTTACGATGTTCGGACACACCATTACACTGTGGTGTTCCACGTGGCGTGAGTAGTGAAACTATTTCACATTGTTTTAACTGAAGGACAAACTCGTAACTCAAATATTTTACTTCTGTGATCATATCGTAGAAACTTTTATTTTTGTTACGATGATTCTCCACTTCACTCTGAAATTCTTTGAACTTTTCAAATGTTTCAGACTTGTGTTTCATCAAGTAGATATACTCATATCTGCTCAAATCATATGTGAAGATCAGAAAATAATGATACCTGCCGTGAGCCTCAATATTCATCGGACCACATACATCAGTATGTATGATTTCCAATAAATCTGTTGCTCGCTCCATTGTTCCGGAGAACGGAGTCTTAGTCATCTTGCCCATGAGGCATGGTCCAAGTCATATACGATTGTAATTTCCATATATCATACATACCTTGTATATGTATTTAACCTATGCTATATAATGAGAACCAACGCAACCCTATGGGCTGTGCGATCCCCAACCTATCGGTCTCTAGTTTTACATGGTATCAGACTAGTTCGTTCCGATGTCTTCCGCTGCCTCCTCGTCCTCCACCACTGCGAACACCAGCAGGATCTTCTCTCCTACCCTGGCTGCCCTCCTCTCTGGTCATGGCAACGCCATGGTAGTGAGCACAACTGCTGGTTCCTCCACAACTGGCACCACCCTTGGCTCCTTCATGGTCGGGGTACTACCTCCCGCTCCTCCAACGACTCCTGCAGCCGCCGCGGTTCGGCCTGCTCCTGTCCGTCAGCCCGCGGTGGCTGAGATGCCTCCACCTGCTTCGTTTCACTTTGCCCATGTGCTCACCATCAAGCTATCGACGGAGAACTACCTCTACTGGCGCGCGCAGGTCCTGCCTCTACTTCGTAGCCATAACCTTCTCATCTATGTTGATGGGTCACTGCCATGTCCACCATCGACCATTGTGGCCACTACGGCAGACGGTACGCAGCACATGGTCCCCAACCAAACACACACAATATGGGTGCAGCAGGATCAAGCAATCCTTTCAGCAATTCAGTCGTCGCTAACCAAAGGGGTGGCTGGCATGATTCTGTTCGCCACTACCTCCCAGGATGCCTGGACAACTCTCGAGAGTAGCTTTTCCTCTCAATCCACGGCGTGCTCCATGTCCCTTCGTCGGCAACTTCAAGACATCAAGAAACATGACCTCTCGGCTACGGTCTACTTCAACAAAGTAAAGAACCTTGCGGACACCTTAGCTGCCATCGGGAAACCTCTCTCTGATGGGGAGTTCACCGGCTTTATTCTTGATGGACTCGATGGTGACTATGATTCTCTAGTCGAGGTGGTCCAAGGCCGTGATACTCTGATGCCCCCACGGGACCTCTATGCTCGACTCCTTCAGACTGAACAACGCATTGGGTCTCATCGGTCGGCTAAAATTCATGGTCGATTCCCTTCGGCAAACACCGTGACTCGTGGTGGTTCGCGGCCGCCATACCATTCTGGTGGTTCATCTGGTGGCAAGGCAATTCTCCCCTCGCCAACACAGCAGCAAAATTACAACAACAAACGTGCGGGTGGAGGAGAGTCATCCGTCGATGGTTCGTCATGTCCTACATGTGGTCGTCCTAATGGTGGTCGCCCCACGTGCCAGCTTTGCGGATTTTAGGGGCATGTTGCATCTCGCTACCACAAACGCTTTAAGCGTGATTTTCTGGGGATCGGCAATGACGGCCGTAATAATGAGAAGCAGGCCGCCATGGCCACTCAAGGTCCTATTGGCTCGGGTGGTTCTGTTCACGGGCACACTCCATCTTATCCCATTGATGCGAGCTGGTACATGGATACAGCAGCTACCGATCACATGACCAATGAGATGGAGAAGCTACACTCGAGCCAACCCTACCTCGGCCACGACAAGGTTCACACTTCAAACGGGTCAGGTATGCACATTACACATATTGGTCAATCTTCTCTTCCAACTAGTACATCTAGGGAGCTTCAACTTCAAAATGTTCTTCATGTTCCTGATGTTACACGTAATCTCTTGTCTGTTCCTAGACTTACTCATGACAATGATGTTTTTGTTGAATTTCACCCTTTTGATGTCTTTGGTAAGGATCGCACAATGAGGGACGTTCTTCTTAGAGGTCACTTCAACCATGGTCTCTATCCGCTTGATGCTCCTTCAGGTTTCAGCGCCTTTAGAAGTGTTCGTGTCAAGCCGTCTCAGTGGCACTCGCGTCTTGGTCATCCAGCTACTTCCGTTGTGCATCATGTCCTTCGTCGTCATCAGCTTCCAGTCGAGTCTAGCAATAAAGATGAGTCCATGTGTGATGCCTGTCAGCAAGGCAAAAGTCATCAGCTCCGATTTTCTTTATCTAGTCGTGTAGTTACAGCTCCCCTTGAAATTGTGTTTTCAGATGTATGGGGCCCTGCCCAAACTTCAGTTAGTGGTCATAACTACTATGTCAGTTTTATTGATGCTTACAGTCGCTTCACTTGACTTTATTTTCTTAAGCGCAAGGCGGATGTGTTCAACGTTTTTCTCCAATTCCAAACTCATGTTGAACGTCTACTTAATCATAAAATCCTTCGTGTTCAATCAGATTGGGGGTGAATATCGCAACCTCAACACATTTTTTGGGAAACTTGGGATTACACATCGCGTTTCCTGTCCACATACACATCAGCAGAATGGCTCTGCTGAGCGTAAGCATCGACCCATAGTAGAAACCGGTCTAACTCTCTTGGCACATGCATCTGTACCTTTTCGATTTTGGACTGATGCCTTTTCTACAGCTTGTTTTCTCATCAATAGGCTTCACACACGAGTTCTAGACATGAAAACCCCCATTGAGTGTCTACTCCAAGAGACACCTGACCATACATTCCTCAAGGTTTTTGGATGTGCTTGTTGGCCACACCTTCGACCATATAACCGTCACAAACTCGAGTTTCGATCAAAAAAATGTGTGTTTCTTGGGTATAGTTCTCTTCATAAAGGGTATAAGTGTCTCCATGTTCCATCTAGTCGTGTCTATATATCTCGTGATGTTATCTTTGATGAGAATCTCTATCATTTTTCTAATTTCCCCACGTCACAAAATCCTTCCAATTCTAGTTCACCATCACGTCCTTTGTCTGACCAATTTGTAGATGTTGCATACTCTCCTCTTTTGCTTCCTAATCATGGTGTAGGTACTGTACGTGGTGCGCGGCTTGAGCTACTGGATGATACAAAAGCTATGGAAGCTCCTCATGCTAATTGCATGCAGGCGGCATAGAACACTGAGCCTGATTGCATGCATGCCATCCCAAGCACTACATCAGGCGTTGGACGCATGCACGTGCATGCGCCTCATGTCGGCAGCATGCAGCCCCAAGCATCGGCGCCTCGCATCGAGTCGGAGCCAGCCAACCTGCGCACAGCTCCGGAGTCCGCTGCCTCGTCTACACTGGAGACCGAGCCGCGTTCCCCCTCGGCTCATGATGAGGCCGAGCTGGTCTCAGCTGCGCCGTCGACGCCCGTGACTACACGTCAGATTGGAATTAACCAAGATTCCAGTGTGGCCTAGCCTGCATCCGCGTCTTCTGGACTGTCGTCGTCCCCTGTTCAGTCACCGACTCCTGCTGTGACTCGTCGGGTGCACACGCGCAGTCAAAGCGGGATTTTCCAACCGAAGCAACACACTGATGGTACTGTTGCTTGGCTCACTACTTGCATGGCACATGCATCTCCTGATCCGACGTCCGAACCACGACATTTTTCAAGCAGCAATGACCATACCTCATTGGCGGACTGCCATGGAACAGGAATTCTTTGCACTAAAGAAAAATGAAACTTGGCAACTTGTTCCTCCCCCTTCCGGAGTCAATGTGATTGATTCTAAATGGATATTTAAGGTCAAAAAGCATGCTGATGGCTCTGTTGAACGCTACAAGGCACAACTGGTTGCCAAAGGATTTAAGCAACGATATGGTCTTGATTACGAAGACACTTTCAGTCTGTTCATCAAGCCTACCACTATTCGTCTTGTTCTCTCATTGGCAGTTACTCATGGTTGGTCCCTTCGACAGTTGGACGTCCAGAATGCATTTCTTCATGGTGTCTTAGAGGAAGAGGTTTATATGCGACAACCTCCTGGTTTTGTTGATCCAGATCGACCACATCATCTTTGCCGGCTCATCAAAGCTATTTATGGTCTCAAACAAGCCCCCCGTGCTTGGCATGCACGTCTTGGTTCTGCCCTTTGGTCACATGGCTTTGTTCCCTCTACTGCAGACACGTCTCTGTTTCTTTTGCAGCGCCCGGAGCTCACTATGTATCTTCTGGTTTATGTTGATGATATTATTCTCATCAGTTCTTCGCATGCTGCCACCGACAAGCTCATACTAAGTCTTCGACATGATTTTGCTATTAAGGATCTTGGTCCTCTACACTATTTTCTGGGTTTAGAAGTGACTCATACTGCTGCTGGTCTCTTTCTCAATCAGAAGAAATATTCTTTGGACCTTCTTCGGCGTGCGGGTATGTTGAAGTGTAAACCTGTCACCACACCCATGGCTGTGAATGAGAAGCTCTCTGCTGATATTGGTGTGCTTCTTTCTTCGGATGACGCTACAGATTATCGCAGTATTGTTGGTGGACTACAATATCTTACCATCACTCGACCGGATCTTTCTTTTACAGTTAACCGTGTCTGCCAGTATCTTCATGAGCCCCGTGACACACATTGGTCTGCAGTCAAACGCATTCTGTGTTATGTTCGTCTTACTGCTTCCTTTGGTTTGCATCTTAGGCCAACCACCTCTGGAGTGTTGTCTACCTTCTCTGATGTGGACTGGGTGGGGAGTCCAGATGATAGGCGATCTACGGGGGGATATGCTGTGTTTTTTGGTTCAAACTTGATCGCCTGGAATGCTCGCAAGCAAGCCACTGTTTCTAGGAGTAGTACAGAAGCTGAGTACAAAGTTGTAGCTAATGCTACTGCCGAACTTATTTGGGTACAGTCCTTGCTGCGAGAGTTGGGTATTCCTCAAGACATACCTCCAGTTCTATGGTGTGATAACATTGGAGCCACATATCTTTCATCCAACCCTGTCTTATATGCAAGGACAAAGCATATCGAAGTTGACTTCCATTTTGTGAGGGAACGGGTTGCACAAAAGCTACTACAAATCAAGTTTATCTCATCTAAAGATCAACTTGCAGATGTTTTCACTAAGCCGTTGCCACTTCCTTTGTTTGAAGTTTGTCGGTGCAGTCTCAACCTTCTTGACACCGGTTAAGATTGAGGGAGGGTGTTAGACTCCAAGTCATATACGATTGTAATTTCCATATATCGTACATACCCTGTATATGTATTTAACCTATGCTATATAATGAGAACCAATGCACCCCTATGGGTTGTGTGATCCCCAAGCTATCGGTCTCTAGTTTTATAGCAAGCATCAACTGATTCATCATCAAGTGATTCCAAAAGCCCATCAGCATGGATTTTCTTCATGCGCTTTACATCAATATGACCTAAACGGCAGTGCCACAAATAAGTTGCATTATCATTATTAACTTTGCATCTTTTGGCTTCAATATTATAAAAATGTGTATCATCACGATCGAGATCCAACAAACCATTTTCATTGGGTGTATGACCATAGAAGGTTTTAATCATGTAAACAGAACAACAATTATTCTCTAACTTACATGAATAACCGTATTGCAATAAACATGATCCAATCATATTCATGCACAACGCAAACACTAAATAACATTTATTTTAGGTTTAACACTAATCCCCAAAGTATAGGGAGTGTGCGATGATGATCATATCAATCTTGGAACCATTTCCAATATACATCGTCACTTCAGCCTTAACTAGTCTCTATTAATTCTGCAACTCCCGTTTCGAGTTACTATTCTTAGCAACTGAACTAGTATCAAATACTAAGGGGTTGCTATAAACATTAGTAAAGTACACATCGATAACATGTATATCAAATATACCTATGTTCACTTTGCCATCCTTCTTATCCGCCAATTACTTGGGGTAGTTACGCTTCCAATGACCTATCCCTTTGTAGTAGAAGCACTCAGTTTCACGCTTAGGTCCAGACTTGGGTTTTTTCACTTGAGCAGCAACTTGTTTGCCGTTCTTCTTGAAGTTCCCCTTTCTTCCCTTTGTCCCTTTACTTGAAACTAGTGGTTTTGTTTACCATCAACACTTGATGCTTTTCTTTATTTCTACCTTCGTCGATTTCAGCATCACGAAGAGCTTGGGATCGTTTCCGTTATCCCTTGCATATTATAGTTCATCACGAAGTTCTACTAACTTGGTGATGGTGACTAGAGAATTATGTCAATCACTATTTTATCTGGAAGATTAACTCCCACTTGATTCAAGCGATTGTAGTACCCAGACAGTCTGAGCACATGCTCACTGCTTGAGCTATTCTCCTCCATCTTTTAGCTATAGAACTTGTTGGAGACTTCATATCTCTCAACTCGGGTATTTACTTGAAATATTAACTTCAACTCCTGGAACATCTCATATGGTCCATGACGTTCAAAACGTCTTTGAAGTCCCGATTCTAAGTCGTTTAAGCATGGTGCACTAAACTATCAAGTAGTCATCATATTGAGCTAGCCAAACGTTCATAACATCTGTATCTGCTCCTGCAATATGTTTGTCACCTAGCGGTGCATCAAGGACATAATTCTTCTGTGCAGCAATGAGGATAATCCTCAGATCACGGATCCAATCCGCATCATTGCTACTAACATTTTTCAACTTAGTTTTCTCTAGGAACATATCAAAAATAAAACAGAGGAGCTAAACGCGACCTATTGATCTACAACATAGATATGCTAATACTACCAGGACTAAGTTAATGATAAATTTAAGTTCAATTAATAATATTACTTAAGAACTCCCACTTAGATAGACATCCCTCTAATCATCTAAGTGATCACATGATCCAAATCAACTAAACCATAACCGATCATCACGTGAAATGGAGTAGTTTTCAATGGTGAACATCACTATGTTGATCATATCTACTATATGATTCACGCTCGACCTTTCGGTCTCAGTGTTTCGAGGCCATATCTGCATATGCTAGGCTCGTCAAGTTTAACCTGAGTATTTTGCGTGTGCAAAACTAGCTTGCACCCGTTGTAGATGGACGTAGAGCTTATCACACCCGATCATCACGTGGTGTCTGGGCACGACGAACTTTGGCAACGGTGCATACTCAGGGAGAACACTTTTATCTTGAAATTTAGAGAGAGATCATCTTACAATGCTACCGTCAATCAAAGCAAAATAGGATGCATAAAAGATAAACATCACATGCAATCAATATAAGTGATATGATATGGCCATCATCATCTTGTGCCTGTGATCTCCATCTCCGAAGCACCGTCATGATCACCATCGTCACCGGCATGACACCTTGATCTCCATCGTAGTATCGTTGTCGTCTCACCAAACTTATGCTTCCACGACTATCGCTAACGCTTAGTGATAAAGTAAAGCATTACAGGGCGATTGCATTGCATACAATAAAGCGACAACCATATGGCTCCTGCCAGTTGCCGATAACTCGGTTACAAAACATGATCATCTCATACAATAAAATTTAGCATCATGTCTTGACCATATCACATCACAATATGACCTGCAAAAACAAGTTAGACATCCTCTACTTTGTTGTTGCAAGTTTTACGTGGCTGCTATAGGTTAGCAAGAACCATTCTTACCTACGCATCAAAACCACAATGATAGTTTGTCAAGTTGGTGCTATTTTAACCTTCGCAAGGATCGGGCGTAGCCACACTCGGTTCAACTAAAGTTGGAGAAACTAACACCTGCCGGCCACCTATGTGCAAAGCACGTAGTCTCGCGTAAGCGTACGCGTAATGTCGGTTCGGGCCGCTTCATCCAACAATACCGCCGAACCAAAGTATGACATGCTGGTAAGCAGTATGACTTATATCGCCCACAACTCACTTGTGTTCTACTCGTGCATATGACATCTACGCATAAAACCTGGCTCGGATGCCACTGTTGGGGAACGTAGAAATTTCAAAAAATTCCTACGCACACGCAAGATCATGGTGATGCATAGCAATGAGAGGGGAGAGTGTTGTCCACGTACCCTCGTAGACCGAAAGCGGAAGCGTTAGCACAACGCGGTTGATGTAGTCATACGTCTTCACGATCCGACCGATCAAGTACCGAACGCACGACACCTCCGAGTTCTACACACATTCAACTCGATGACGTCCCTTGAACTCCGATCCAGCCGAGTGTTGAGGGAGAGTTTCGTCAGCATGATGGCGTGGTGACGATGATGATGTTCTACCAACGCAGGGCTTCGCCTAAGCACCGCTACAATATGATCGAGGTGGATTATGGTGGAGGGGGGCACCGCAAACGGCTAAGAGATCCAAGGGATCAATTGTTGTGTCTTTGGGGTGCCCCTGCCCCCGTATATAAAGGAGTGGAGGAGGGGGAGGGCCGGCCCTCTCTATGGCGCACCCTAGGGGAGTCCTACTTGTTGGAAATATGCCCTAGAGGCAATAATAAAAGCATTATAATTATATTTCCTTATTCATGATAATTGTCTTTATTCATGCTATAATTGTATTATCCGGAAATCGTAATACATGTGTGAATAATAGACACCAACATGTCCCTAGTAAGCCTCTAGTTGACTAGCTCATTGATCAACAGATAGTCATGGTTTCCTGACTATGGACATTGGATGTCATTGATAACGAGATCACATCATTAGGAGAATGATGTGATGGACAAGACCCAATCCTAAACATAGCACAAGATCGTATAGTTCGTTTGCTAGAGTTTTCCAATGTCAAGTATCTTTTCCTTAGACCATGAGATCGTGTAACTCCCGGATACCGTAGGAGTGCTTTGGGTATACCAAACGTCACAACGTAACTGGGTGACTATAAAGGTATACTACGGGTATCTCCGAAAGTGTCTGTTGGGTTGACATGGATCAAGACTGGGATTTGTCACTCTGTATGACGGAGAGGTATCACTGGGCCCACTCGGTAATGCATCATCATAATGAGCTCAGAGTGACCAAGTGTATGGTCACGGGATCATGCATTACGGTACGAGTAAAGTGACTTGCCGGTAACGAGATTAAACGAGGTATTGGGATACCGACGATCGAATCTCGGGCAAGTAACATACCGATTGACAAAGGGAATTGTATATGGGGTTGCTTGAATCCTCGACATCGTGGTTCATCCGATGAGATCATCGAGGAGCATGTGGGAGCCAACATGGGTATCTAGATCCCGCTGTTGGTTATTGACCGGAGAGCGATCTCGGTCATGTCTACATGTCTCCCGAACCCGTAGGGTCTACACACTTAAGGTTCGGTGACGCTAGGGTTGTAGGGATATGTATATGCAGTAACCCAAATGTTGTTCGGAGTCCCGGATGAGATCCCGGACATCACGAGGAGTTCCAGAATGGTCCGGAGGTAAAGAATTATATATAGGAAGTGCTATTTCGGGCATCGGGACAAGTTTCGGGGTCACCGGTATTGTACCGGGACCACCGGAAGGGTCCCGGGGGTCCACCGGGTGGGGCCACCTGTCCCGGGGGGCCACATGGGCTGTAGGGGGTGCATCAAGGACATAATTCTTCTGTGCAGCAATGAGGATAATCTTCAGATCACGGATCCAATCCGCATCATTGCTACTAACATTTTTCAACTTAGTTTTCTCTAGGAACATATCAAAAATAAAACAGAGGAGCTAAACGCGACCTATTGATCTACAACATAGATATGCTAATACTACCAGGACTAAGTTAATGATAAATTTAAGTTCAATTAATAATATTACTTAAGAACTCCCACTTAGATAGACATCCCTCTAATCATCTAAGTGATCACGTGATCCAAATCAACTAAACCATAACCAATCATCACGTGAAATGGAGTAGTTTTCAATGGTGAACATCACTATGTTGATCATATCTACTATATGATTCACGCTCGACCTTTCGGTCTCAGTGTTTCGAGGCCATATCTGCATATGCTAGGCTCGTCAAGTTTAACCTGAGTATTTTGCGTGTGCAAAACTAGCTTGCACCCGTTGTAGATGGACGTAGAGCTTATCACACCCGATCATCACGTGGTGTCTGGGCACGACGAACTTTGGCAACGGTGCATACTCAGGGAGAACACTTTTATCTTGAAATTTAGTGAGAGATCATCTTACAATGCTACCGTCAATCAAAGCAAAATAGGATGCATAAAAGATAAACATCACATGCAATCAATATAAGTGATATGATATGGCCATCATCATCTTGTGCCTGTGATCTCCATCTCCGAAGCACCGTCATGATCACCATCGTCACCGGCACGACACCTTGATCTCCATCGTACTATCGTTGTCGTCTCACCAAACTTATGCTTCCACGACTATCGCTAACGCTTAGTGATAAAGTAAAGCATTACAGGGCGATTGCATTGCATACAATAAAGCGACAACTATATGGCTCCTGCCAGTTGCCGATAACTCGGTTACAAAACATGATCATCTCATACAATAAAATTTAGCATCATGTCTTGACCATATCACATCACAATATGACCTGCAAAAACAAGTTAGACATCCTCTACTTTGTTGTTGCAAGTTTTACATGGCTGCTACAGGCTTAGCAAGAACCGTTCTTACCTACGCATCAAAACCACAATGATAGTTTGTCAAGTTGGTGCTATTTTAACCTTCGCAAGGACCGGGCGTAGCCACACTCGGTTCAACTAAAGTTGGAGAAACTGACACCCACCGGCCACCTATGTGCAAAGCACGTAGTCTCGCGTAAGCTTACGCGTAATGTCGGTTCGGGCCGCTTCATCCAACAATACCGCCGAACCAAAGTATGACATGCTGGTAAGCAGTATGACTTATATCGCCCACAACTCACTTGTGTTCTACTCGTGCATATGACATCTACGCATAAAACCTGGCTCAGATGCCACTGTTGGGGAACGTAGTAATTTCAAAAAATTCCTACGCACACGCAAGATCATGGTGATGCATAGCAATGAGAGGGGAGAGTGTTGTCCACGTACCCTCGTAGACCAAAAGCGGAAGCGTTAGCACAACGCGGTTGATGTAGTCGTACGTCTTCACGATCCAACCGAAAAAGTACCGAACGCACGACACCTCTGAGTTCTGCACACGTTCAACTCGATGACGTCCCTCGAACTCCGATCCAGCCGAGTGTTGAGGGAGAGTTTCGTCAGCATGATGGCGTGGTGACGATGATGATGTTCTACCAATGCAGGGCTTCGCCTAATCACCACTACAATATGATCGAGGTGGATTATGGTGGAGGGGGGCACCGCAAACGGCTAAGAGATCCAAGGGATCAATTGTTGTGTCTTTGGGGTGCCCCTGCCCCCGTATATAAAGGAGTGGAGGAGGGGGAGGGCCGGCCCTCTCTATGGCGCACCCTAGGGGAGTCCTACTTGTTGGAAATATGCCCTAGAGGCAATAATAAAAGCATTATTATTATATTTCCTTGTTCATGATAATTGTCTTTATTCATGCTATAATTGTATTATCCGAAAATCGTAATACATGTGTGAATAATAGACACCAACATGTCCCTAGTAAGCCTCTAGTTGACTAGCTCATTGATCAACAGATAGTCATGGTTTCCTGACTATGGACATTGGATGTCATTGATAACGAGATCACATCATTAGGAGAATGATGTGATGGACAAGACCCAATCCTAAACATAGCACAAGATCGTATAGTTCGTTTGCTAGAGTTTTCCAATGTCAAGTATCTTTTCCTTAGACCATGAGATCGTGTAACTCCCGGATACCGTAGGAGTGCTTTGGGTATACCAAACGTCACAACGTAACTGGGTGACTATAAAGGTATACTACGGGTATCTCCGAAAGTGTCTGTTGGGTTGACATGGATCAAGACTGGGATTTGTCACTCTGTATGACGGAGAGGTATCACTGGGCCCACTCGGTAATGCATCATCATAATGAGCTCAGAGTGACCAAGTGTCTGGTCACGGGATCATGCATTACGGTATGAGTAAAGTGACTTGCCGGTAACGAGATTAAACGAGGTATTGGGATACCGACGATCGAATCTTGGGCAAGTAACATACCGATTGACAAAGGGAATTGTATACGGGGTTGCTTGAATCCTCGACATCGTGGTTCATCCGATGAGATCATCGAGGAGCATGTGGGATCCAACATGGGTATCCAGATCCCGCTGTTGGTTATTGACCAGAGAGCGATCTCGGTCATGTCTACATGTCTCCCGAATCCATAGGGTCTACACACTTAAGGTTCGGTGACGCTAGGGTTGTAGGGATATGTATATGCAGTAACCCGAATGTTGTTCGGAGTCCCGGATGAGATCCCGGACATCACGAGGAGTTCCGGAATGGTCCGGAGGTAAAGAATTATATATAGGAAGTGCTATTTCGGGCATCGGGACAAGTTTCGGGGTCACCGGTATTGTACCGGGACCACCGGAAGGGTCCCGGGGGTCCACCGGGTGGGGCACCTGTCCCGGGGGGCCACATGGGCTGTAGGGGGTGCATCAAGGACATAATTATTCTGTGCAGCAATGAGGATAATCTTCAGATCACGGATCCAATCCGCATCATTGCTACTAACATTTTTCAACTTAGTTTTCTCTAGGAACATATCAAAAATAAAACAGAGGAGCTAAACGCGACCTATTGATCTACAACATAGATATGCTAATACTACCAGGACTAAGTTAATGATAAATTTAAGTTCAATTAATAATATTACTTAAGAACTCCCACTTAGATAGACATCCCTCTAATCATCTAAGTGATCACGTGATCCAAATCAACTAAACCATAACCGATCATCACGTGAAATGGAGTAGTTTTCAATGGTGAACATCACTATGTTGATCATATCTACTATATGATTCACGCTCGACCTTTCGGTCTCAGTGTTTCGAGGCCATATCTGCATATGCTAGGCTCGTCAAGTTTAACCTGAGTATTTTGCGTGTGCAAAACTAGCTTGCACCCGTTGTAGATGGACGTAGAGCTTATCACACCCGATCATCACGTGGTGTCTGGGCACGATGAACTTTGGCAACGGTGCATACTCAGGGAGAACACTTTTATCTTGAAATTTAGTGAGAGATCATCTTACAATGCTACCGTCAATCAAAGCAAAATAGGATGCATAAAAGATAAACATCACACGCAATCAATATAAGTGATATGATATGGCCATCATCATCTTGTGCCTGTGATCTCCATCTCTGAAGCACCGTCATGATCACCATCGTCACCGGCACGACACCTTGATCTCCATCGTAGTATCATTGTCATCTCACCAAACTTATGCTTCCACGACTATCGCTAACGCTTAGTGATAAAGTAAAGCATTACGGGGCGATTGCATTGCATACAATAAAGCGACAACCATATGGCTCCTGCCAGTTGCCGATAACTCGGTTACAAAACATGATCATCTCATACAATAAAATTTAGCATCATGTCTTGACCATATCACATCACAATATGACCTGCAAAAACAAGTTAGACATCCTCTACTTTGTTGTTGCAAGTTTTACGTGGCTGCTACAGGCTTAGCAAGAACCGTTCTTACCTACGCATCAAAACCACAATGATAGTTTGTCAAGTTGGTGCTATTTTAACCTTCGCAAGGACCGGGCGTAGCCACACTCGGTTCAACTAAAGTTGGAGAAACTGACACCCGCCGGCCACCTATGTGCAAAGCACGTAGTCTCGCGTAAGCGTACGCGTAATGTCGGTTCGGGCCGCTTCATCCAACAATACCGCCGAACCAAAGTATGACATGCTGGTAAGCAGTATGACTTATATCGCCCACAACTCACTTGTGTTCTACTCGTGCATATGACATCTACGCATAAAACCTGGCTCGGATGCCACTGTTGGGGAACGTAGTAATTTCAAAAAATTCCTACGCACACGCAAGATCATGGTGATGCATAGCAATGAGAGGGGAGAGTGTTGTCCATGTACCCTCGTAGACCGAAAGCGGAAGCGTTAGCACAACGCGGTTGATGTAGTCGTACGTCTTCACGATCCGACCGATCAAGTACCGAACGCACGACACCTCCGAGTTCTACACACGTTCAACTCGATGACGTCCCTCGAACTCCGATCCAGCCGAGTGTTGAGGGAGAGTTTCGTCAGCATGATGGTGTGGTGACGATGATGATGTTCTACCAACGCAGGGCTTCGCCTAAGCACCGCTACAATATGATCGAGGTGGATTATGGTGGAGGGGGGCACCGCAAACGGCTAAGAGATCCAAGGGATCAATTGTTGTGTCTTTGGGGTGCCCCTGCGCCCGTATATAAAGGAGTGGAGGAGGGGGAGGGCCGGCCCTCTTTATGGCGCACCCTAGGGGAGTCCTACTTGTTGGAAATATGCCCTAGAGGCAATAATAAAAGCATTATTATTATATTTCCTTGTTCATGATAATTGTCTTTATTCATGCTATAATTGTATTATCCGGAAATCGTAATACATGTGTGAATAATAGACACCAACATGTCCCTAGTAAGCCTCTAGTTGACTAGCTAATTGATCAACAGATAGTCATGGTTTCCTGACTATGGACATTGGATGTCATTGATAACGAGATCACATCATTAGGAGAATGATGTGATGGACAAGACCCAATCCTAAACATAGCACAAGATCGTATAGTTCGTTTGCTAGAGTTTTCCAATGTCAAGTATCTTCTCCTTAGACCATGAGATCATGTAACTCCCGGATACCATAGGAGTGCTTTGGGTATACCAAACGTCACAACGTAACTGGGTGACTATAAAGGTATACTACGGGTATCTCCGAAAGTGTCTGTTGGGTTGACATGGATCAAGACTGGGATTTGTCACTCTGTATGACGGAGAGGTATCACTGGGCCCACTCGGTAATGCATCATCATAATGAGCTCAGAGTGACCAAGTGTCTGGTCACGGGATCATGCATTACGGTACGAGTAAAGTGACTTGCCGGTAACGAGATTAAACGAGGTATTGGGATACCGACGATCGAATCTCGGGCAAGTAACATACCGATTGACAAAGGGAATTGTATACGGGGTTGCTTGAATCCTCGACATCGTGGTTCATCCGATGAGATCATCGAGGAGCATGTGGGAGCCAACATGGGTATCCAGATCCCGCTGTTGGTTATTGACCGGAGAGCGATCTCGGTCATGTCTACATGTCTCCCGAACCCGTAGGGTCTACACACTTAAGGTTCGGTGACGCTAGGGTTGTAGGGATATGTATATGCAGTAACCCGAATGTTGTTCGGAGTCCCGGATGAGATCCCGGACGTCACGAGGAGTTCCGGAATGGTCCGGAGGTAAAGAATTATATATAGGAAGTGCTATTTCGGGCATCGGGACAAGTTTCGGGGTCACCGGTATTGTACCGGGACCACCGGAAGGGTCCCGGGGGTCCACCGGGTGGGGCCACCTGTCCCGGGGGGCCACATGGGCTGTAGGGGGTGCGCCTTGGCCTACATGGGCCAAGGGAACCAGCACCAAGAGGCCCATGCGCCTAGGGTTTCAAGGGAGGAAGAGTCCTAAGAAGGGAAGGCACCTCCTAGGTGCCTTGGGGAGGAGGGATTCCTCCCCCTTGGCCGCACCCCCCTAGGAGATTAGATCTCCTAGGGCCGGCGCCTCCCCCCTTGGCCCTCCTATATATATTGGGGAGATGGAGGACTTCTTACCCCTTGCCTTTGGTGCCTCCCTCTCCCTCTCCAACACATCCTCCTCCTCCATAGTGCTTGGCGAAGCCCTGCCGGAGTAGTGCAGCTTCACCACCACCATGCCATCGTGCTGCTGCTGGAGCCATCTTCCTCAACCTCTCCTTCCCCCTTGCTGGATCAAGAAGAAGGAGACGTTATGCTAACCGTACGTGTGTTGAACGCGGAGGTGCCGTCCGTTCGGTGCTAGGATCTCCGGTGATTTGGATCACGTCGAGTACGCCTTCCTCATCCCCGTTCTTTGAACGCTTCCGCGCGTGATCTACAAAGGTATGTAGATGCAATCCAATCACTCGTTGCTAGATGAACTCCTAGATAGATCTTGGTGAAACTGTAGGAAAATTTTTGTTTTCTGCAACGTTCCCCATCAGTGGCATCATGAGCTAGGTCTATGCGTAGTTCTCTTGCACGAGTAGAACACAATTTGTTGTGGGCGTTGATGTTGTCAACTTTCTTGCCGCTACTAGCCTTATCTTGCTTCAACGGTATTGTGGGATGAAGCGGCCCGGACCAACCTTACACGTACGCTTACGTGAGACCGGTTCCACCGACTAACATGCACAAGTTGCATAAAGGTGGCTGGCGGGTGTCTGTCTCTCCCACTTTAGTTGGAGCGGATTCGATGAAAAGGGTCCTTATGAAGGGTAAATAGAAGTTGACAAATCACGTTGTGGCTTTCACATAGGTAAGAAAACGTTCTTGCTAGAACCCTACTTCAGCCGCGTAAAACTTGCAACAACAATTAGAGGACGTCTAACTTGTTTTTGCAGCAAGTGCTTTGTGATATGATATGGCCAAAGTTGTGATGAATGATGAATGATCTATATGTGATGTATGAGATGTTCATGCTATTGTAATAGGAATCACGACTTGCATGTCGATGAGTATGACAACCGGCAGGAGCCATAGGAGTTGTCTTTATTTTGTATGGCCTGCGTGTCATTGAGAAACGCCATGTAAATTACTTTACTTTATTGCTAAACGCGTTAGCCATAGTAGTAGAAGTAATAGTTGGCGAGCAACTTCATGGAGACACAATGATGGAGATCATTGTGTCATGCCGGTGACAAGGTGATCGTGGAGCCCCAAGATGGAGATCAAAGGAGCTATGTGATATTGGCCATATCATGTCACTATTATTATTTGATTGCATGTGATGTTTATCATGTTTTTCATCTTGTTTGCTTAGAATGACGGTAGTAAATAAGATGATCCCTCATAACAATTTCAAGAAAGTGTTCCCCCTAACTGTGCACCGTTGCGACAGTTTGTTGTTTCGAAGCACCACGTGATGATCGGGTGTGATAGATTCTAACGTTCACATACAACGGGTGTAAGACAGATTTACACATACAAACACTTAGGTTGACTTGACGAGCCTAGCATGTGTACAGACATGGCCTCGGAACACAGAAGACCGAAAGGTCGAGCATGAGTCGTATAGAAGATACGGTCAACATGAAGATGTTCACCGACGTTGACTAGTCCGTCTCACGTGATGATCGGACACGGCCTAGCTAACTCGGATCATGTTATACTTAGATGACTAGAAGAGGGATGTCTATCTAAGTGGGAGTTCATTATAATTTGATTAGATGAACTTAATTATCATGAACTTAGTCTAAAATCTTTACAATATGTCTTGTAGATCAAATGGCCAACATAGTCCTCAACTTCAACGCGTTCCTAGAGAAAACCAAGCTGAAAGACGATGGCAGCAACTATACGGACTGGGTCCGGAACCTGAGGATCATCCTCATAGCTTCCAAGAAAGATTATGTCCTACAAGCACCGCTAGGTGATGCACCTGTTCTCCCTGCAGAACAAGACGTTATGAACGCTTGGCAGGCACGTACTGATCACTACTCCCTCGTTCAGTGCGGCATGCTTTACAGCTTAGAGCCGGGGCTCCAAAAGCGTTTTGAGAGACACAGAGCATATGAGATGTTCGAAGAGCTGAAAATGGTTTTCCAAGCTCATGCCCGGGTCGAGAGATATGAAGTCTCCGACAAATTCTTCAGCTGTAAGATGGAGGAAAATAGTTCTGTCAGTGAGCACATACTCACTATGTCTGGGTTACATAACCGCTTGACTCAGCTGGGAGGTAATCTCCCGGATGACGCGGTCATTGACAGAATCCTTCAGTCGCTTCCACCGAGCTACAAGAGCTTTGTGATGAACTTCAATATGCAGGGGATGGAAAAGACCATTCCTGAAGTATTTGCTATGCTGAAATCAGCAGAGGTAGAAGTCAAGAAGGAACATCAAGTGTTGATGGTCAATAAAACCACTAAGTTCAAGAAGGGCAAGGGTAAAAAGAACTTCAAGAAGGACGGCAAGGGAGTTGCCGCGCCCGGCAAGCAAGCTGCCGGGAAGAAGCCAAAGAATGGACCCAAGCCCGAGACTGAGTGCTTTTATTGCAAGGAGAGTGGTCACTGGAAGCGGAACTTCCCCAAATACTTAGCGGACAAGAAGGCCGGCAAAGCAAAAGGTATATGTGATATACATGTAATTGATGTGTACCTTACCAGTACTCGTAGTAGCTCCTAGGTATTTGATACCGTTGCGGTTGCTCACATTTGTAACTCAAAATAGGAGCTGCGGAATAAACGGAGACTGGCGAAGGACGAGGTGACGATGCGCATCGGGAATGGTTCCAAGGTCGATGTGATCGCCGTCGGCACGCTGCCTCTTCATTTACCTACAGAATTAGTTTTAAACCTCAATAATTGTTATTTAGTGCCAAGTTTGAGCATGAACATTGTATCAGGATCTCGTTTAATACGAGATGGCTACTCATTTAAATCCGAGAATAATGGTTGTTCTATTTATATGAGAGATATGTTTTGGTCATGCTCCGATGGTGAATGGTTTATTATTAATGAATCTCAAGCGTAATGCTACACATGTTCATAGTGTGAGTACCAAAAGATGCAAGGTTGATAATGATAGTCCCACATACTTGTGGCACTGCCGCCTTGGTCACATAGGTGTCAAACGCATGAAGAAGCTCCATGCTGATGGACTTTTAGAGTCTCTTGATTACGAATCATTTGACACGTGCGAACCATGCCTCATGGGTAAAATGACCAAGACTCCATTCTCAGGAACAATGGAGCGAGCAACCAACTTATTGGAAATCATACATACTGATGTGTGCGGTCCAATGAGTGTTGAGGCTCGCGGTGGCTATCATTATGTTCTCACCCTCACTGATGACTTAAGTAGATATGGGTATGTCTACTTAATGAAACACAAGTCTGGAACCTTTGAAAAGTTCAAGGAATTTCAGAGTGAGGTTGAGAATCAACGTGACAGGAAAATCAAGTTCCTGCGATCAGACCGTGGAGGAGAATACTTGAGTCATGAGTTTGGCACACACTTAAGAAAATGTGGAATAGTTCCACAACTCACGCCGCCTGGAACACCTCAGCGTAATGGTGTGTCCGTACGTCGTAATCGCACTCTATTAGATATGGTGCGATCTATGATGTCTCTTACCGATTTACCGCTATCTTTTTGGGGGTATGCTTTAGAGACTTCCGCATTGACTTTAAATAGGGCTTCGTCAAAATCCGTTGAGACGACACCGTATGAATTATGGTTTGGGAAGAAACCTAAGCTGTCGTTTCTAAAAGTTTGGGGATGCGATGCTTATGTCAAGAAACTTCAACCTGAAAAGCTCGAACCCAAATCGGAAAAATGCATCTTCATAGGATACCCTAAAGAAACTATTGGGTATACCTTCTACCTCAGATCCGAAGGCAAGATCTTTGTTGCCAAGAATGGATCCTTTCTGGAGAAAGAGTTTCTCTCGAAAGAAGTAAGTGGGAGGAAAGTAGAACTTGATGAAGTATTACCTCTTGAACCGGAAAATGGCGCAACTCAAGAAAATGTTCCTGAGGTGCCTGCACCGACTAGAGAGGAAGTTAATGATGATGATCAAGATACTTCTGATAAAGCTCCTACTGAAATTCGTAGGTCCACAAGGACATGTTCCGCACCAGAGTGATACGGCAACCCTGTCTTAGAAATCATGTTGTTAGACAATGGTGAACCTTCGAACTATGAAGAAGCGATGGCGGGCCCGGATTCCGATAAATGGCTGGAAGAAGATCTTTAAGCATCTTTAAGAAACGACAGCTTAGGTTTCTAAAAGTTTGGGAGTAACATACCTATTGACAAAGGGAATTGTATACGGGGTTGCTTGAATCCTCGACATCGTGGTTCATCCGATGAGATCATCGAGGAGCATGTGGGAGCCAACATGGGTATCCAGATCCCGCTGTTGGTTATTGACCGGAGAGCGATCTCGGTCATGTCTACATGTCTCCCGAACCCGTAGGGTCTACACACTTAAGGTTCGGTGACGCTAGGGTTGTAGGGATATGTATATGCAGTAACCCAAATGTTGTTCGGAGTCCCGGATGAGATCCCGGACGTCACGAGGAGTTCCGGAATGGTCCGGAGGTAAAGAATTATATATAGGAAGTGCTATTTCGGGCATCGGGACAAGTTTCGGGGTCACCGGTATTGTACCGGGACCACCGGAAGGGTCCCGGGGGTCCACCGGGTGGGGCCACCTATCCCGGGGGGCCACATGGGCTGTAGGGGGTGCGCCTTGGCCTACATGGGCCAAGGGCACCAGCCCCAAGAGGCCCATGCGCCTAGGGTTTCAAGGGAGGAAGAGTCCTAAGAAGGGAAGGCACCTCCTAGGTGCCTTGGGGAGGAGGGATTCCTCCCCCTTGGCCGCACCCCCTAGGAGATTATATCTCCTAGGGCCAGAGCCTCCCCCCTTGGCCCTCCTATATATATTGGGGAGATGGAGGACTTCTTACCCCTTGCCTTTGGTGCCTCCCTCTCCCTCTCCAACACATCCTCCTCCTCCATAGTGCTTGGCGAAGCCCTGCCGGAGTACTGCAGCTTCACCACCACCACGCCGTCGTGCTGCTGCTGGAGCCATATTCCTCAACCTCTCCTTCCCCCTTGCTGGATCAAGAAGAAGGAGACGTTATGCTGACCGTACGTGTGTTGAACGCGGAGGTGCCGTCCGTTCGGTGCTAGGATCTCCGGTGATTTGGATCACGTCGAGTACGCCTTCCTCATCCCCGTTCTTTGAACGCTTCCACGCGTGATCTACAAAGGTATGTAGATGCAATCCAATCACTCGTTGCTAGATGAACTCCTAGATAGATCTTGGTGAAACCGTAGGAAATTTTTTGTTTTCTGCAACGTTCCCCAACACTACTCCCACCGGGTGTAGGATTCCCCCTTTTCCTAGTAGAACTAGGAACCCTTCCATGTAGTAGGAGTAGGAGGGAAGAAAAGGGAACGCAAAAGGAGAAGGAAGGAAGGGCGCGCCCCCTCCGTTGTCCAATTCGTACCAGCCCATGGGGAGGGGTGTGGCCACCCTTTGAGGCCTTTCTCTCCTGTCCCGTATGGCCCATTAAGGCCCAATACGAATTCCCGTAACTCCCCGGTACTCCCAAAAATACCCGAATCACTCGGAACCTTTCCGATGTACGAATTTAGTCGTCCAATATATCGATCTTTACGTCTCGACCATTTCGAGACTCCTCGTCATGCCCCGATCTCATCCGGGACTCCGAACTCCTTCGGTACATCAAAACACATAAACTCATAATATAACCGTCATCGAACTTTAAGCATGCGGAGACTACGGGTTTGAGAACTATGTAGACATGACCGAGACACGTCTCCTGTCAATAATCAATAGCGGAACCTGGATGCTCATATTGGCTCCTACATATTCTACGAAGATCTTTATCGGTCAAACCGCATAACAACATACGTTGTTCCCTTTGTCATCGGTATGTTACTTGCCCGAGATTCGATCGTCGGTATCTCAATACCTAGTTCAATCTCGTTACTGGCAAGTTTCTTTACTTGTTCCGTGATACATCATCCCGCAACTAACTCATTAGTTGCAATGCTTGCAAGGCTTATAGTGATGTGCATTACCGAGTGGGCCCGGAGATACCTCTCCGACAATCGGAGTGACAAATCTTAATCTCGAAATACGCCAACCCAATAAGTACCTTCGGAGACACCTGTAGAGCACCTTTATGATCACCCAGTTACATTGTGACATTTGGTGGCACACAAAGTGTTCCTTCGGTAAACGGGAGTTGCATAATCTCATAGTCATAGGAACATGTATAAGTCATGAAGAAAGCAATAGCAAAAAACTAAACGATCAAGTCCTAAGCTAATGAAATAGGTCAAGTCAATCACATCATTCTCCTAATGATGTGATCCCGTTAATCAAATGACAACTCATGTCTATGGTTAGGAAACATAACCATCTTTGATCAACGAGCTAGTCATGTAGAGGCATACTAGTGACACTCTGTTTGTCTATGTATTCACACATGTATTATGTTTCCGGTTAATACAATTCTAGCATGAATAATAAACATTTATCATGATATAAGGAAATAAATAATAACTTTATTATTGCCTCTAGGGCATATTTCCTTCAGCTGGCAACCGGCGCAGCGTTGGACCAAGTCATGTGCGTCTGCCCGGGCCGTCGGCCAATAAAACCCTATACGGAAGCCTTGCTTACAAGGGCCCGGGCTGCGGCGTGATGGCCGCCAAGTCCGGCATGAATTTATGCCAAAAGCTTCCGCCCTTCCTCTTCGAAGATGCACCTTTGAAGGACTCCGGTAGTGGTTTTTTTATACAGCTCTCCCTCGTGGACCCTGTAGGCTTTACATCGCCGCACTATGCAGCGTGCCTCATTTTGGTCCGCGGGAAGTTCCTGCCTAGTTAGGTAGGCCAAGAATGGTTCTATCTACGGGGCAATGATGGCCATTATGACGTGGGCTGAAGGTGTTATTTCGGTGGCAGAGCTGTTGTTACCGGTGTCCCCTTCCCATACCACGAATGGCTTAAACAACCTCTCCAAAAAGATGTTGGGGGACCGCATCGCGTTTTGCGCCGATGCGGGCGAGGATATCCGCCGCCTGATTGTTTTCCCAAGCCACATGGTGAAATTCGAGCCCATCGAACCGAGCTGACATCTTTAGGAAGGCGTTTCGATAGGCCGCCATCTTCGGATCTTTGGCATCGAAGTCTCCATTTATTTGGGATATTGCGAGGTTCGAATCCTCACGCACCTCTAGGCGTTGAATGCCCATGGAAACTGCCATCCGGAGACCATGTAATAGGGCTTCGTATTTGGCTGCGTTGTTGGAGTCTGTATATAGTATCTGCAGTATGTATTGCACTGTATCTCCAGTTGGGGACGTCAGGACGATGCCAGCCCCCAGACCAGCCAGCATTTTGGAGCCGTCGAAGTGCATGATCCAATTGGAGTATGCGACATACTCTTTATGGAGTTCGGCTTCCGTCCATTCGGCGACAAAGTCGGCCAATACTTGCGATTTAATGGCTCGCCGAGGTTTGTATGTTATTTCGAACGGGAGGAGCTCAATGGCCCATTTGGCAATCCGGCCCGTGGCGTCGCGGTTGTTTATAATATCATTAAGTGGCACTTCCGAGGCTACTGTAATCGAGCACTCTTGAAACTAGTGTCGCAGCTTCCGGGATGCCATGAATACCGCATAGGCTATCTTTTGATAATGTGGATACTGTGATTTTCATGGAGTGAGGACAGTGGATACATAATATACCGGCTTTTGAAGAGGGAATTTATGTCCGTCTGCTTCTCGTTCGACGACGAGCACTGCACTTACAACCTGATGAGTTGCCGCAATGTACAACATCATTGGTTCGCCGATGTTTGGCGCGGCCAGGATTGGGTTGGTTGCCAATATGGCCTTTATTTCTTCCAATCTGGCTATGGCAGCGTTCGTCCACTCGAAGTGTTCGGTGCGCCGAAGGAGGCGATAAAGGGGTAATGCCTTTTCTCCTAAGCGGGAGATAAAGCGGGTTAGATCCGCCACACATCCAGTTAATTTCTGGATTTGTTTGAGGTCTGTTGGGGTAGCCAAATGTGACAAAGCTCGGATTTTGACCGGATTAGCTTCAATTCCTCTACTGGAGACAATGAAACCCAGGAGCTTTCCGGCTGGTACGCCGAAAACGCATTTTTCCGGATAGAGCTTGATGTCGTATGTTCGGAGGTTGTCGAATGTGAGCCTCAAGTCGTCTATTAGAGAGTCGACGTGTTTGGTTTTGACGACCACATCGTCTATGTACGCCTCTACTATTTTGCCGATCTGTTTCTCCAGACATGTCTGAATCATGCGCTGATATGTTGCGCCGGTGTTTTTGAGCCCAAAAGGCATTGTGTTCAAACAGAAGGGGTCGTATGGTGTGATAAATGCTGTTGCGGCTTGGTCGGACTCCGCCATCTTGATTTGGTGGTAGCTGGAGTATGCGTCAAGGAAACACAATGACTCGTGTCCTGCGGTAGCATCGATAATTTGATCAATGCGGGGGAGGGGGAAGGGATCCTTTGGGCAAGCCTTGTTGAGGTCCTTGAAATCGACACATAGGCGCCAGGATTTGTCCTTCTTTGGTACCATCACCAGGTTTGCTAGCCAGTCCGGGTGGTCTATTTCTCTAATGAATCCGGCCTCCAATAACTTGGCTAGTTCCTGTCCCATGGCCTGTCTCTTAGGTTCAGAGAAATGCCGTAGAGCCTGCTTGACCGGCTTGAATCCCTTTAGGATATTGAGGTTGTGCTCGGCAAGCCTGCGTGGGATTCCTGGCATGTCTAAGGGGTGCCAGGCGAATATGTCCCAATTCTCGCGCAGGAACTCTCATAGTGCGGCTTCCACGGCGGGGTTTAACTGTGCCCCGATGGAGGCTGTTTTTGTAGGGTCCGTTGGGTGGACTTGGAATTTGACTATTTCATCCGCTGGTTTAAAAGAGATGGACTTGGATCTCTTGTCAAGTATTACGTCGTCCCTGTCCACCATGGAGTGTAGCGTAGTTAATTCCTCGGTCGAAAGGGCTTCGGATAATGCCTCGAGGGCCAATGCGGCTGTTTTGTTTTCGGCGCGGAGTGCTGTGTCCGGATCACTAGCGAGAGTGATGATTCCATTGGGCCCAGGCATTTTGAGTTTCATGTACCCATAATGGGGTATGGCTTGGAAGATCGTGAACGCCTCCCGTCCTAAAAGGGCGTGGTATCCACTACTGAACGGGGCCACTTGGAATGTAATTTCTTCGGACCTATAGTTCTCCAGCGTGCCGAATACCACATCTAGTGTGATTTTCCCAGCACGGCGTGCTTCCTGACTGGGGATGATTCCTCTGAAGGTTGTGCTGCTTTGCTCAATGCGGTTCCAGTCTATTTCCATTTTTTGAAGAGTTTCCTCATAGATGAGGTTTAATCCACTGTCGCCGTCCATGAGTACTTTGGTGAGTCGAAAGCCGTCCACAATTGGACTGAGGACCAGTGCAGCTGGTGCTCGGGCAGTTCGGAATTTAGGTTCGTCACTAGCATTGAAGGTAATAGCCGTGTCACTCCATGGATTCATTGCTGCCACATGGCAGATTTCGGCGAGGCTGTGGAGTGTTCGCTTGCGCCTATTATTTGATGCGAAGGTTTCAAAAACTGTTAATACCGTATTGTTATCCACGGGATGGTGCTCTGTGGCATTTGGGATAAGAATATCCTCACCACTTTTGGCCACCTGCCGGAGTATCCAACATGCTCTAAGGCTGTGTGTTGGTATGGTATCCGCTGTACTATGAATTTTGCAGGGTCCGTTAAGCCATCCCTCCAATACGGTTCCATGCCCTGTAGGGGTTTTTGTTTCTTTGTAACTAACTCGGGTGTCTTATGATAGTGCACCCTTTTACTTCGAACTGGGTGTATATTCTAAGCCGGATTATCCCAAAATTTTGTTTCGGTTTTCCAGGCGCTTTCCATCGCACAGTACTTTCATACTATGGACGCCAAGTCAGCGAAGCGTGATATGTCATGGCGACTTAAGGCGTTAAGGATTCCCTTGTCCATGCAATTATTGCAGAAAAATGAGACTGCGTCTTCCTCGCGACAGTCCTTAACCTTGTTCATCACAAGGAGGAATCTGGCCCAATAATGATGTGCTGTTTCTGGGTGGGTGGGTGGATTTGAGTCCGAACCCCTACCCGATCTGAGACCCAGGGGCCGAGGAGTTTCCAATCTTGGAAGTTCGGGTTCCGGAGTGTTGCCCGATAATTCTGGCCCGCTGCCTGATTCTAGGTTCAGGGCTTGGGTGATGTCCTCCCGTAAGCGGGTATCCGGCTCGGAGAGCTCGGGAATCGGGACATAGTTAGTCCACAAAATAGAGGAAGAATTGCCGCATTGTTCCTCCACTACCGCAATATGGTGGGTGACCGGTGGAGAGTTAATCTCCCTTTGATCGGGTTTAAGCCCAGTCTGATCATAGTCTGCAGCGACTCCCAAGGCGGCGATACGATCCAAGAGCTTGTTTAGGGAAGAGAGCTCCATTGGAAACATCTGCTCGGCGAATTCCGAGCCGACGTGGAGGCTGTTTTTGATGACCCGAGAGGTCATCGTCGGTGCAGCGGCCGAACGGGCGGTCATGATGAAACTGCCAAGCCGGAGAGTTTGGCCGACAGCCAGGGCTCCCCTGGCGGTAATGTCGTTTTTAACAACGAGACGAGGCATCCTTCCTTACGGCGACGGCACAATGGAACTCTCAATGAAAGCACCAATGTCGGTGTCAAAATCGGCGGATCTCGGGTAGGGGGTCCCGAACTGTGTGTCTAAGGCGGATGGTAACAGGAGGCAGGGGACACGATGTTTTACCCAGGTTCGGGCCCTCTTGATGGAGGTAAAACCCTACATCCTGCTTGATTATTCTTGATAATATGAGTAGTACAAGAGTTGATCTACCACGAGATCGGAGAGGCTAAACCCTAGAAGCTAGCCTATGATATGATTGTATGTTGTCCTACGGACTAAAACCCCTCCGGTTTATATAGACACCGGAGGGGGCTAGGGTTACACAAGGTCGGTTACAAAGGAGGAGATATACATATCCGTATTACCTAGCTTGCCTTCCACGCCAAGTAGAGTCCCATCCGGACACGGGACGAAGTCTTCAATCTTGTATCTTCATAGTCCAACATTCCGGCCAAAGGATATAATCCGGCTGTCCGGATACCCCCTAATCTAGGACTCCCTCAGCCCCCCTTCTTCTTCTTCTTCTTCTTTACTTGACCTTCTCCCTAGATGGGAAAAGGGTTTCCCCTCTAGTCCTTGGCTTCCATGGCATGGGAGGGGCGAGAGCCCCTCCGAGATTGAATCTGTCTCTCTGTCTCTCTCTGTTTCTGCATTTCAGATTCTAGCCTTCCACCGTTTCTTATATTCCGGAGATCCGTAACTCCGATTGGGCTAAAATTTGGACACGATTTTTATCCGGATATTAGCTTTCTTTTAGCGAAAGAAGGGCACCAACCGTCTTACGGGGTGGCCATGAGGGCCCAGGGCGCGCCTCACCTCCTGGGGCGCGCCCCCTGCCTCGTGGCCCCCTCGGGCATCGTCTCGTATTGATTCTTCTTCTAAAAAATCACATATATTCCAAAAAAAATCTCTGTCAGTTTTTATCCCGTTTGGACTCTGGATTTTCTGCGAAACAAAAAACATGCAACAAACAGAAACTGGCACTGGGCACTGGATCAATATGTTAGTCCCAAAAATAATATAAAAATTTGCCAAAAGTATATGAAAGTTGTAGAATATTGGCATGAAACAATCAAAAATTATAGATACGACGGAGACGTATCAATTGTCTCTTGAGTTTCATCCAACAATGCATGTGCGTGAGTGGTCTGTACTCGGTTATGTAGTACATCACGGCAACATGTAGAGCAAAAGTGAGTGAGTAAATGATTTAACCAATATGTAGAGCAATAGGATGCAAAACTTAAAATCCCCATGGTTGACGAGCCCAATGGCAACATTGTCTCCACTTGGTGAACCGCACCGCAAAACTTCATGATGAAGTTGCGGAGGACGTAGCATCGATGCGATATTGACTTCATATTGCGTTTATGGTAACAATGTAACATGTGTGTCGTATGACGCGAAGTTTTTCCGCGGATGAACGAAGCATGCACACGCTGCCAAAATATCGATCCCCTTGAGTTTCTGCCCAGAAAGTCGACAGCTACGGCGAAACCAAGCATAGCACAACAACTCGTCCTCGATCACAGACTATCCCGACATTGAATTGCTCTAGGAAACAACAAAATGTTCAACAAAAAACTCAATGGCATTTGATCGAACACTTATCGGGCGTGATGTCCACTATTGACTTTGTCGGCATGGGGTGGCTGCGGAGGGGTCGTGGGTGGACGATGTCAGAGTCCAAAGCAAGCAGGCACGTTGGTGGGGCTGCAGACATCCAAGGATGTCTGGGCAGCGGCCAGAGAGGTACACTAACGGCGACGAAACATGAGGGTGCAGATGCAAAGGAAAGAAGAGCATTGACGGGGTGGCATAAGAGTGGCTGGGGAGGGGGATTTGAGTGGGTCGGGGCTGTTGGAGTCCTATGTGACGGCTATCTGAACCCCCGCAAAGCCCCCCACCCCTTCCTTTGTTTTCAGTTTGCGTGAAAACAGATGTCCGGACCGGTCTGCGCACAATAAAGTACCGCTTTGGATGGTAAATCGTATGGTCGGGACGGTTTAGCGGTGGGCTTTCAAGATGTCTTTATTATTGTGTAACAACTCTTATCACACCCTGAACGCATTAGCAAGCTAATATTTTTTGAGAGATTAATAGTAGTTTATTCTATTACGATAGAGCTACAATCCTTCGGCAAGAGTTCCTTACCACATGAGAGACCTCTGCCGAGCCATACAATCGTGGCTCGCTCAAAATGATTATATCTTGTTAGGCAACCTGCAACACTATTCTAGGACTTATGCAATTTCTGCGAAATAAACACTCTATTGATCATTAAAGACTTGATCCCGGCTACTTAAATGACCAATTCCACGAATCGTGTCTAATCCATCGATCGGCTGTTCTAGAGGATGTTGAGACGACTCCGGTTCTTTCTCCTCGAGGCAAAGGAAAGCATAGTCGATCCTAATTCCTAGCAAATCAAGCACAGAACTCATTGTCTGCTTGTGTCTCCGTCCAGCCGCAGATTCAGCGGGACGGCCAACGGCACGCACGCTCGCTCCGTTGTCCTCTTCCGTAGCCGTTGACAAACAACCCATCCTCTTCTCGTCCGTGCACATGCTATGTTCGATCATTGCCAGTGTCGCCGTCACATCGACCATGCTAATTACACGACCATAATAATAGAAATAAACCCGATCTGCCATCGCCACGAGTGAGAACCGGGTGGAGAACACCTGCGACTTGGGAGCTCGTCACGAAAGCGAGGCGTGCGTGCACGCGTGGCCTCTTTGACGAGACCCGCGCTAGCTGCCACGCACCGCGGATGCGACGTCTCTGACCGAGTTATTTAGAGAGTGGTCGCTGCACCTCCACCTGCAACTGCAACTGAACTTTCACGCGCGCACGGACTACTCTCTTCGATTGATTCGATTAATATATGTATATATATGTATGATGATGATCTGGCGTCATACGCACCAGCAAAGCGTGACGATTAAACCGTTTTTCTTTGACAGATTAAACCCCATTAGTCGCCAAATCTCCGAGCTTATCCGGTGTAAAACGGCGTTAACAGTGAACGCCGAACTGACCAAGCCGTTACTGAAGAAGAAAACAGTCACGTCGCACCGGTCGCCGCCTCGCGGGATCGTTATTCTATGGCCATTCTGTGTGATGCTCTTGTTAAACATAGGGTTTTGGGAAACTGCACGACACCCATAACGGGGTGTGGCTATCTCATATATATATAAAGAGTACACAAGGTGTATGGTACAATATACAAGATCTATACAGAAGCTATGTATAAATACAGTCTAACACCCTCCCTCAATCTTAACTATGCCCTGAGGTACAAAGTACGTTAAGATTGCGCCTACAGTCTACAAACTGAGGTTGTGGTAGAGGCTTCGTGAAAATGTCAGCAAGTTGATCTTTAGAAGAGATAAACTTGATAGAAAGTAGCTTCTGTGCAACACGTTCCCGCATAAAGTGATAGTCAACTTCAATATGTTTTGTCCGAGCATGAAACACTGGATTAGATGATAGATATGTAGCTCCAATGTTGTCACACCAAAGGACAGGTGGCTGGGGTTGAGGAACTCCCAACTCTCTTAACAAGGACTGTACCCATATGATCCCAGCTGTAGCATTGGCAACTGCCTTGTATTCAGCTTCAGTGCTACTCCTGGACACCGTAGCTTGTTTACGAGCAGCCCAGACGATCAAATTAGGACCAAAGAAGACAGCATGTCCCCCCGTGAATCGCCTGTCATCTGGATTACCAGCCCAGTCTGCATCTGAAAATGCTGAAAGCGCAAAAGACGGCGCTGGCTGAAGAAGTAAACCATATGAGGCAGTGAAGCGAACATAACGAAGAATACGCTTCACCGCTGTCCAGTGAGTAGTCCGAGGAGCATGAAGAAACTGACAAACACGATTGACTGCATAGGAGATGTCAGGCCGAGTGATGGTCAGATACTGCAGACCACCAACAATACTGCGATACTTAGTGGAATCATCTGAAGTGAGAGGATCTCCATCAAATGCAGACAAACGATCAGTAGCAGACATAGGAGTCATGGCATGTTTACACTGTAGCATACCTGCCTTTCGCAACAAATCCATGGAGTACTTATGTTGGGTGAGTGTCAAACCAGCAGGAGAACGAGAGACTTCCAAGCCAAGGAAGTAATGCAATGTGCCTAAATCCTTCACCGCAAAGTCACCACTCAAAGAGGAGATCAGACGATCAACATCAACATTAGATGAGCTGATGAGGATAATATCATCAACATACACCAGCAGATATATCGTCACCTCAGGCCGATGCAGAAGAAAGAGTGACGTATCAGCAGTGGAAGGAACAAATCCAAGTGACCGAAAGACAGAGCCCAATCTGGCATGCCAGGCACGAGGAGCCTGCTTCAGCCCATAGAGCGCCTTGACCAGGCGACACAAATGATGAGGGCGAGCAGGATCAACAAACCCTGGGGGCTGACGCATGTAAACCTCCTCATCCAGAACTCCATGTAAAAAGGCATTCTGAACGTCCAGCTGACGGAGAAACCAGCCTCGAGTAACAGCCAAGGACAACAGAAGCCGTATAGTCGTTGGTTTGATCACCGTACTATATGTATCCTCATAGTCAAGACCATACCATTGCTTGAACCCTTTTGCCACTAACCGTGCCTTATAGCGTTTAGTAGAACCATCAGCATGCTTCTTAACTTTGAAAACCCACTTGGAGTCAATGACATTAACACCAGAGACCGGAGGAACAAGTTGCCATGTACCATTTGTTAATAACGCCTGAAACTCTTGTTCCATAGCCTGTCGCCAGTGAGGAATCCCGAGAGCAGCCTGAAAATGACGCGGTTCAGCCGTAGGATCTTCCTTTAGATGAGAAACACATGCCGCAAGCCATGCCACCGTCCCATCTTTGCGTTGCTTGGGACAGAAAATGCCAGACCTGCTGCGTGTATGCGGTCTCTGAGCAACAGCAGTCGGTCGTGGTGGAACCAAAGAGGCCGGCGAGGCATCAAGTGACAGTGCAACAGTGCCTGGCAGTGATGAGGCAGGGCCAGACGACGGAACGGGCGAGGAGGCGGGCGACACCAGCCCAGGCGAAGAGGCGGGCGACACCAGCCCAGGCGACACCGGCCCAGGCGAGGAGGCGGGCGACACCGGCCCAGGCGAGACTGGTCCACGCGAGGCCAGCCCAGGGGAGGCGGGGGCGACACCTTCCGATGCCGGCCCAGGCGAAGCCAGCCCGGGAAAAGCTGGTGCGGGCGAGGCCGGGGCTATGGACCCCGCTCGTGCGGCAACCACCGCAGGTGGTGCACCGGGAGGCATGCATGGCGCATGCATTGCACCAGGCGTCACGTCAGGTGCAACCAACTCCTCCTGTTCATCCAATAATTCAAGACAAGCTCCACGACCCGTGCCTGCAGCATGATTAGGCAACAACGCAGGAGAGTATGCAATATCAACAAATTGAGCAGGAAGAGGAGAAGTGGAAGAAGAGGATGAGACCGGAGGTGCGGGAGTCATTGGAAAAGACGAGAACGGGAATACATTCTCATCAAACATAACATCACGCGAGATGTAGACACGATTAGACGGAATGTGGAGACACTTGTACCCTTTATGAAGGGAGCTATACCCAAGAAAAACACAAAGTTTTGACCGAAACTCAAGCTTGCGCTTATTATATGGACGAAGATGAGGCCAGCAAGCACAACCAAAAACTTTGAGAAAGGTATAATCCGGAGACTCATTAAGCAACAGTTCAAGCTGTGTTTTCATTCCAAGGAGTCGTGTAGGAAGCATATTTATGAGAAAACAGGCAGTGGAAAACGCATCACTCCAAAACCTAAAAGGTACCGATGCATGGGCAAGTAAAGTGAGGCCAGTTTCAACAATGTGACGATGCTTACATTCAGCCGTGCCATTCTGCTGATGTGTATGAGGACAAGACACACGATGTGAAATTCCAAGCTAATTAAAAAAGGAATTGAGGTTGTGATACTCACCCCCAATCGGTTTAGACATGAATAATCTTATGCTTGAGAAGATGCTCAACGTGAGCTTGAAATTGTAGAAACACATCAAACACATCAGATTTACGCTTGATAAGGTAAAGCCAAGTGAATCGACTATAAGCATCAATAAAACTGACATAATAACTATGACCACTCATAGAAGTTTGGGCAAGCCCCCATACATCAGAAAAAATAAGCTCAAGTGGAGTTTTAACGACACGACTCGAATCCGAAAACGAAAGCTGATAACTCTTGCCTTGCTGACAGGCATCACAGATTGTGGCAACATCTTTATTGGACACAATGGGAAGACTATGACTATGCAGAATACTACGAACTATGGAAGAAGCAGGATGACCAAGCCGTGCATGCCAATGAGTGGGCGAAACACGGACACCGCTGAACGCTCGAGGAGCAGATGGCAGATCAAGTGCATAAAGTCCATCACCCAGGTGACCTCTAAGCAGAACGTCCCTCGTGGCCCGATCCTTGATAAAAAATAAAAAGGATGAAACTCAGTGAAAACATTGTTGTCACGAGTAAGTTGAGGAACAGACAATAAGCTACGAGTAGCAGAAGGAACTCTAAGAATATTACGTAGATGAAGAGATTTTTGTGTGCGAGTTAAGAGGGAGGCCTGACCAACATGTGATATGTGCATACCTGCTCCATTGGCGGTGTGAATCTGATCATGTCCATGGTATGGTTCTTGCATGGAGAGTTTGCCCATCTCGCCTGTCAGATGATTCGTAGCGCCCGTGTCCATGTACCAAGTTGGGTCGATGGGATATGATGGAGTGTGGCCTGCTTGGCGAGCAGGCTCATGAGTGGCCAAGGCAGCCTGCTTCTTGTTGCCTTTGCCATTGTTGCCGATGCCGAGGAAGTCCTGCTTGAAGCAGCGATGACAACGGGAAGCGAGGTGACCTGGAAGATTGCACAGCTGACAGGGAAGCTGAACGCCACATGAGGGGCAGCAGGCACACGGACGACCACCCCCGGTCGTAGGCAGGGCGGCGGCGGCGGGCGGCCGCTGAGTCTGTGGAGTCGATGGCACTGACTTGCCGCTGGTACGTGTTTTGAAGGGCTTCCCTTTACCACGCGTGGCAGCATTAGCAGTAATAAAACTCGGGTTGGACCGGCGGGACTTGATGCGCTGTTCCGTGGCGAGGAGGCGGGCGTAGAGCTCACGAGGTTCAAGCGGAGTGTCACGACCATTGATATTTTCAACAAGGTTATCATAGTCGTTATCCAGTCCGTTCATGACGAAGGTGGTGAAGTCCTCTTTATGAAGCGGCTGGCCAATGAAGGCCAGGGTATCGGCGAGACGCGTCATCTTGCCGAAATAGTCGGTGATGCTGAGGTCAAGGAGCTTGGTCTCCCCCAGCTCCGTATGAATAGTGTGAGCACGCGCATGCTGCTGAGATGCGAAGCTCGTGTGAAGAGCAGACCACGCCTCCTGAGACGTGGCAGTGAAGAGGACCAAGGAGGACACACCCTCGGTGAGCGACGACTGGATCGCAGAGAGGATGGCCTGATCCTGAGCAACCCATGCATAATACGCCGGATGATGCGGTGGAGGACACGGCAGGGAACCATCGACGTAGCCCTCCAGGTAGCGACTGCGGAGAAGCGGCAGCACCTGTGCACGCCATGACAGATAATTATCTATCGTAAGCTTCACCGGGATGAGATGCTCGAAGTAGAACGGTGCAACGGCCGCGGCATGATCAGCAACGGGAGGCGACGTGTAGTAGCCCATGTGGGACGATCCAGCAGATGCACCAGGACCCAGCATCGAGGACGGTGCAGCCGGCGCAGGAGCTCCAGGGTAGGACGTGGCCATCGGAGGCGGATATTATCCGCCATAGGGCAGCGGTGGTGGCGGGGCACCGTAGGGCACAGCCGGTGCCCGTCCCGACCCGGTGTTCGCGGCGCCGTAGTGCTGTGAAGTTGGGGCGGTGTAGAACGCCGTAGGGACGGCGCCATGCGACATAGCCGCGGTGGCCGGATAAGGCGATCCGTACAGGGCGGGGACGTTGGGTGCGGAAGCCACAGGAGGAGCCCCGTAGGGCCCTGCGTTCGGCGGAGGAGGTGCCCCGTAGGGCGCCGATCCCATCCAGGGAGCCGCTGGGTCAGGGTACGCAGCGCCCCAAGCCGGCGGAGGTGCGATCGGGGACGATGGCGACTGCTGATCGGACGCGCCCCCCACCATCGAGGCCTGGCCAGAGTAGACCGAGGCCAGAGGGCGTGACGGTAGGAACGGCGACGCAGGCGCCGTGGCAGTGACCGGCGCGACGGCGGCGGCGGCGGAGGTCGATGCGGTCGCAGCGGCGGCAGCGGAAGACATAGGACTGGTTAGGGTTGATACCATGTTAAACATAGGGTTTTGGGAAACTGCACGACACCCATAACGGGGTGTGGCTATCTCATATATATATAAGGAGTACACAAGGTGTACGGTACAATATACAAGATCTATACAGAGGCTACGTATAAATACAGTCTAACAGCTCTGACGCGTAGCGCCGTAGCAGGCGTGGCTACGACGTATACACGATGACATGACGTGCCCTAAACCTTAACAAAAGTAGAGAGCGGGTGTGTGCGCGCGCGTGTGGCCTTTCTGAATTCTGCCCGTGAAACCTGTCGATCGCGGTCTCGGTGTCGACCTTGACCTTTGCATGCCCCATGTTCAAAGCTTCCGACGCAGATTAGCACGTCCCTACCGTAGCGTCTACTAGCATACTGAGCTGTGAACATCCACGAGATCTCTCACTGCCTCTCTACCTCTGGTGTGCCGTGTGCGCGCGTACCGGCTAGCTGACGGGCTGTGCCTTGACCGTAGAGAAAAAGTGGACCCTCCGTCGGTTCTGCAGTGTGCATATGCTCGTATGATATGAACGTGATAGCTGATTTTAGCTGCCAGCTACACTGAATAGCGGTTTGAATTGAACTGTTGGCAACGAGCCCGCAGTTCTGCATGGGACAAGAGCAAGCCACCTTCGTTTACACATTGCATTGCTGGTTTTGGGGTCAGCAGTGCACCCCGTCGTCGACCGTCGATGTCATCCTTAGCAGTGTACTCTCGACGCCGTCGACAGATCACCTGGTACCCGGTGAAGACCATCGAAGCACCATGCTCTGTTTGCCGCTCCTCCTCGGCGGGGTCGGGGCTGGGGAGAAGACCGACGAGCGGGGAGCGGCATTACGTCGTTGACTTGACCATCGGCCTGCCGGCCAGTGGCCTGCTACAGCTCTGAAGAAGAGGTGCCGCAAGACCTTCAATAGATACAAAATCATGCAGGTGACTGATCGATACCACTAAAGCATACGTGGTATGGAAATTCTGCACGTAGGTTCTTTTTTGCTTGTGTCTCAACTCGATCGGCCTCATGCATGCATTTTCGGTACATGCATCTTCATGTTTGCAGCATAAACCTAGCGAGGAAATATTCCACGCATGTGTGCCCACAAGATAGGAATCAAATACCTCAAATGGATATTGTCCATGGAGTGTGGCGTTTTGGCACATGGGAGCGCGCGCTCCTGATTTTCAAAATGTATTTTAAACATATTTCAAAATGTAAAAAAAAATCAAACAAAAATTTGGCGTGTACACCTCGATATTGTCCATGCTCACAAAGTCGTTTCTTGAAAAACCGACAACTTAAGTGTCACGTGTAAAAAAGACAAAATAAGGTGTAAAAAATGCTTTTCACAAGACATAATTTTGTCTTTTTTACACAAGCCACAAAAAATGTCGGTTTTCCTCGAAACTTGACGTACACACATATAATGTCGAGATGTATGCGCCAAATTTTTGTTTGAATTTTTTTTTTACTCTTTCCAATATTTTTTCTGCATGCAGGAGCGCGCGCTTCCGGGAGCTCCAACGGATTTCCGATTGTCCATGAGAGTATTTTCATTACATATGTTGTGGAAATTTTTAATCTTACATGGGGATCTCGGCCTGTCCTAAAAGGCATACGCTTTGCGAATTGTCAACAAAACCCCAAGCAATTTACCATGGTCTACAAGTTAAAGAAGAGAAAATATAGAGATAAAGTGTCAAGAGAAAAAAAAAGATTATGTGAAGAGACACTAGGACCATGCACAACGCCCTCTTTCATATTTCATCCCACCATGGACTGGTGGATCATAAATTAACTACCTTGTCTCTCCTACCTACCACCTCAAGGGTAGTCTAGCTTGGTGATTTTTCAAGGACAGCCAGCATATAAAATCCTCCAATGGAGAGAGACACACACCCTTTGAGGGACCTTCTACAGCTTGGGGCTAGGTATCATGATCAGACGAAACTCAAGAGGCTTGGATCGACGAAAAAGGGATCATTGGAAGTGAAAGCGTCTACTGGTGCCCAAAGACTTCTCTCTTCACCTCTGCTTGTAAAGTAGTTTGGGAAGCGTAGAACCCTTTCTCTCGGGCCGCGTGTATATATTGAGGCAAAACCTTGGATGACAAGTTACAAAGAAGGTTGATCGAGAGAGGAGGAGGAGATCGACCGGGAGAGGTCGTTACATGAGATATACGGGATAGAGAGAAGAAGAGATAGATACAAGTTTAAACACCTCTCCTATCCCTATACAATAATTCTAACACTCCCCCTCAATCTAAACCTCAAGCCTTGCTAAGGTTGAGATTGTACTTGAACTCATCCAATCTTCTCTCGGTCAAGGGTTTAGTGAACCCATCTGCAAGTTGATCCCCGGTGGGGATGAATCGTATCTCAAGTAGCTTTCGATCTACTCTCTCTCGGACAAAATGGAAATCCACCTCAATGTGTTTTGTTCGTGCATGAAAGACATGATTTGCTGAAAGATAAGTTGCACCAATATTGTCACACCATAACCGTGCAGCCTTCGGAGCTTTAATTCCAAGCTCATAGAGTAATGTTTGTATCCACATTACTTCAGCTGTGGCATTCGCTAATGACTTATATTCAGCCTCTGTACTTGACCGTGAGACAGTAGCTTGCTTCCTTGCACTCCATGACACAAGATTAGATCCCAGAAACACAGCAAAATCACCAGTAGATCTTCTATCATCAGCACACCCTGTCCAGTCTGCATCTGAATATGCAGTAACAAGCAAGGAAGAAGACTTGACAATCTGAAGTCCAAGCCCTTGAGAATACTGGAGATACCTTAGGATTCTCTTAACTGCTGTCCAATGAGTAGTTCTAGGAGCATGCAAATATTGACATACCTTATTCACTGAGTAAGAAATATCTGGACGTGTAAGCGTTAAATATTGCAAAGCACCAACAACACTTCTATAATTTGTTGCATCTTCTGGTCCAAGAACTTCTCCACTATCAACTGTAAGTTTTTCTGAGGTGGAAATCGGTGTGCTGACAGGTTTGCAATTCTCCAATCCCACCCTCTTTAGAACATTAGCTGTATATTTTTCCTGTGAGAGAAGTATGCCATCTTTGACTTGCTTTACTTCTATACCAAGAAAATAGTGAAGATCACCTAGATCCTTGAGAGCAAATTCAAGTTTTAAATCCTTAAGCAAAAAAGTTGTGGCCTCTTGACTTGAACTAGCAACAGTTATATTATCAACATAAACAAGCACAAAAACAGTGATATTGCCTTTGCTATAAAAGAGCAAGGATGTATCTACTTTGGATGGTGTGAACCCAAGATGTTGTAACTGCATGTTCAACCTAGAATACCATGCTCTTGGAGCCTGCTTAAGTCCATATAATGCTTTATCCAACTTACATGCATAATGTGGTGTGCTATGATTTTCATAACCTGGTGGTTGCCGCATGAACACTTCTTCCTCAAGAACACCATGAAGAAACGTGTTCTGAACATCTAGCTGTCGTAAGCTCCATCCTCTGGAAATAGCAATGAATAAAACAAGGCGAATGGTAGTTGCTTTAACCACATGACTAAATGTATCATCATAATCAATTCCAAACCTTTGCTTAAAGCCTTTTGCAACCAACCTTGCCTTGTACCTGTCTATACTACCATCAGATTTCCTTTTTATCTTGTATACCCACTTGCAATCAATTATGTTAGCATCAGATTGTGGTGGTACTAGATGCCAGGTCTGATTTTTTATGAGTGCATTATACTCATTATCCATGGCTTCCTTCCAATCCTTACTAGCAAGTGCATCATGCAAATTAATAGGTTCACCAGTAGTGGTAAGAAAAGCACGCTTAGTCGGATTATACTTTATTGTACCATCATTGTATTTTTTTTTCTTTGACGATACCTGACCGAGACCTGGTGTGTCGTCGGGGAGACGAAGGAGCCACAGAAACAACTGATGTTGATTGTGGCACAGGAGATCCAGCAGCTTCAACGTCAGCCACAGAAGATCCAGGTTGGTGTGGCTCCTGATCCGAGGAAGATGCGTGCAGCTCCTCGTCCTGGCAGCGCACCGGATCGGTCAGCGGGTCCCCAGACAAAGTGCCAGTCGGGGAGTCTCTTCCCCCCGCGCCGCGCTCGACAGCCGCGTCGGATCGCACAGGCGAGGATGGGCATGACGCACCGGGATCCGCGCCAGGGCCCGCGCCCGTACCTGGTCCGCTGTAACCCGCCCGGTCGGCTTGGCGTGACGTGCCTGGGCCCGCGCCAGGACCCGTGTGGCCCACCTGGTCGGCTTGGCATGGCGCGCCCTGGCTCGCATCTGGACCCGCGTCCGGGCTGCTGTCGCTGTCGGCCGCCAGGGGCGAATCTGCGCGGGATCGCGTGTTGGCCCGCGCTGCATGCTGCCGCGGATCGGCCTGGGATCGCGCGCTGTCAGCCGGATCCTCCTCAGATTCCGCGGCTGATTTGTCCTGTGTACACATAAAATGACGAGTAGAATCTGTACAAGAGCCATTAGAGATGCAGTTTTTTGTGGATTTTTGCACATGATCATGATCAGTTAGTTCACCCCCGTGATCAGGATGTACAGAATAGTCTGGTAGGAGTGCAATTTCTGCACGAAGCAAGGCGCCGGCATTGGGATGAAGTTGTGAAAAGGGGAATAAAGTTTCATCAAAGATAACATCTCGGGAGATATATATGCGTCCAGTAGACGGTTCAAGGCATTTATATCCTTTATGAAGGTTACTGTACCCGATAAACACACATTGTGTGGAGCGAAACTCTAGTTTATGACGATTGTAAGGACGTAAGTTGGGGTAGCAAGCACACCCAAAATTTTTGAGAGAGGTGTAGTCTGGCTTTTGATTATACAATCGTTCTAAAGGAGTGGAATTGCCAATAACCTTACTGGGAAGGCGGTTGATAAGATATGTAGTCGTGATAAAAGCCTCATCCCAATACTTGAGAGGCATAGAAGCATGAGCTAGAAGGGATAGACCAACTTCAACGATATGACAGTGTTTGCATTCAGCAGAACCGTTTTGCTGATGAGCATGAGGGCAGGACACATAATGAGTAATCCCAATACTATGGAAGAAGGAGTTGAGTTTTTCATACTCCCCTCCCCAGTCACTTTGGACTGAAATAGTTTTCCGATCAAAGTGGCGCTCAACTAGCTTCTGAAACTCTTGGAAGATAGAAAAGATTTCAGATTTATACTTAAGCAAATAAATCCATGTGAACTTGATGTAATCATCAATGAAGCTAACATAATATTTTTTCGACCAAAAGAATCTCGAGCATGACCCCATAAATCAGTGAAGCTCAATTGTAATGGGGCATGAGACACACTAGTAGACTTAGGATAGGGAAGCTGATGGCTCTTGGCACATTGACATGCTTCGCAAACAGACTCATTATTTGAACTACGTGACAAAGGAAGTTTGTCTTTATTGACTACTTGCCTAACTATGACGGATGAGGGATGTCCTAATCTTTGATGCCACCGCTCGAAAGAGGGCTTGATGACGGAGTAGACTCGACGATGCTTGTTGCTAAGAGCTCCGAAGGAGATGGGGTAGAGGCCGCCAACGCATCTACCGTGATAGAGAGGTGCTCTCGTTGCCCGATCCTTGATGAAAAAATAGCGAGGATGAGTTTCAAAGAAAACATCATTATCGGTGGCTAAACGAGACATAGAGGCAAGGTTTTTGTCAGCTTGAGGAACATGGAGAACATCCTTAAGAACAAGATCACGTTGAAGAGTAGGGGAACTAAGCGAAACTTGACCAATGTGACAAATATCCATACCTTTACCGCTGGCTGTGTGGATCTGGTCGTTGCCGTGATACATCTCGCGCAGAGCAAGCTGCTCTAGTTCATTGGTGACATGATCAGTAGCACCGGAATCAACGTACCAGACGCCGTCCCCTCCTTGCTCGCGCATAGCAGCTGCAACCAGTTTGGAATCAGGGACAAAGTTTTCATCGTACCAATGCCAGCAGTCGATGACCTCATGACCGGCTTTCTTGCATAGTTGACACCGGGGGCGAGGACGCGAGGAGGAGGTGCGGCGGCCAGTGTTGGAGTTGATGCCGCCACCCCCTGGTTGTTGCCGTAGCCGCCATCGTAGTTGTGGTCGTAGCCGCCACCAGAGCATGCATCATCGCCCGAGGAGGCGCCACGGCCGCGTCCGCCACCGCGGTTCATGCCCTGGTGACCACGGCCACGGCCGCGACCCCGGGAAGCGGAGTATGCAGAAGATTGCCGAAGATCGCCGCCGTGGAGGAGGGTGAGGCGGGCGTCGAAGCTGAGCAGCTGGCTGTGTAGCTCCGGGACCATGATCGGTTCCACTCGTGCCGCCAATGCAGAAACAACTGGATTATATTCCATGTCGAGGCCGGCAAGAATTTTGGAGACGATCTCCGGATCGGAGAGCGCCGAGGCGGTGCAAGCAACTTTATCGGTGAGGGTTTTGATCTTGCCGAGGTACTCTGCCATGGACATATTACCTTTTTTAAGGTTGGTGAGCTCAATGAGCGTGTTGATCGCCTGCGCCTGGCTCTGGGCAACGAACATAGCGTTGATGGCGCGCCACACCTCGGCCGGCGTCTGGAGCGTGGCCACCTGGGACAGAATCTCGCGGGAAAAGGAACCCATCAAGAACCCTTGAAGTTGTTGTTGAGCATACCAAAGGGTGCAGACGACGTTGACGACTTGCTCTTCTTTGCCGTCCTTGGTGATGGTGAGGGTGGCAGGCGGCGGCGTGCTCGTGGCGTCAAGATGGTGCTCCATCTGGGCACCCTTGATCTGAGGAAGCACGATGGCTTTCCAGAGGAGGAAGTTTCCTCTCGTCAGCTTCTCCTGTGGTGGCGATCCGAGGAAAGTATTGGTGGTTGTGGATGAGGAGGCAAAGGTGGAGGCGGAGGAGGTGGTGGTGATCGCGCCCATGGTGCTGGGTGACATGGAGGTGGAGGTGGTGGATATGGCTCGGTCGCGAAGGTAGCTAGATGTGATCTCTCTTGATCTGATGAGGAAGAGGCTCTGTTACCATGTAAAGTAGTTTGGAAAGCGTAGAACCCTTTGTCTCAGTCCGCGTGTATATATTGAGGCAAAGCCTTGGATGACAAGTTACAGAGAAGGTTGATCGAGAGAGGAGGAGGAGATCGACCAGGAGAGGTCGTTACATGAGATATACGGGATAGAGAGAAGAAGAGATAGATACAAGTTTAAACACCTCTCCTATCCCTATACAATAATTCTAACACTGCTAACATAGGAGTTGCCCTGGTCCACTAGGGGACAGAACATATTCAAAAACAATTGGTGTGTAAACTTCGTCGGCGTAGAGTAACCTTTGCATCAAGCCCACGCATACATCAATGTCTTTAATTTGCAAGCATAACCATGAAATATCTCATAATCTCATGTGGTAACAACAAGGACACCAATATCAAAATCTTATGAGCAAAATTAGTAAACACGACATAAAACAAAATACCATTTTGGAAGTTTATCAATTTTTTTATCAAACCCAACCCATTTCCTCAGAGCCAACCATTCCGAGACAAAACTTGCCACCTTAACGCATGATATATTGGCATCAAAAAAACTAAGCCATTTAGTATCGTATAACACTAAGAGATTTCCCGAATGTAACTATGATTTGGGGCTCGGTGCCAATGACAGTGGCATCATGCTTTGAGTGAGTAATACCGAACTGAATGGTGTTAAACCCTTGAGGGTAAAACGGGCGAGCGCACAGTTCTTGGAGTTGACCCCCAACTTGTCATTTCATTCACCACCCGCTAAGGGTTTTGTCGATAGTAGTCATATATGGCCTGTTCTATGCCGTGTGTATAAACATAGATACCCTAGTGTCCATACGGATTATTCGGACCTTGACTTTGTGTCAAACATGGCAAGTTTATCTGTCTTGGAGAAGAAGAAGAGAGATGCATTCGGGAAGGACTCCGAGTCTACGGCCACCTCTGCACCCCTAATATAAGGTGGCCAAAACGCTGCAAGCAGATCCAAGTTGAACAAGCTCCATGATCAGGACATGTTTTAGACAAGACATCACCTTGTAGATTAAAACCCTGGCAATCTAGTGCATCTCACTTATTTTCACCCACCATTGCTTGTGGAGTTGTCATCCACAATATAACTCAGGACTCCATGGCATGCCTGGCGGGTATCCATGTTTAAAAATGGCAAGCTTAGAGCAACTCTAGAAGACCCCTTATAACTGGGATAAGGGTCGAGAAAAATCACGTTTTAAGGACACAAATCGGCTGCGGCCAAACAGAGCCCGCAAACCCGAGCGATAAAAGAGAATATGAATATAATTATATTCTCTTTTATCGCTCGTGTTTGCGGACTCTGTTCCGCGCGCTACAAATTTCGCCCCTCAAACCATAAAAACACAACACAATTGATCACGATTTTGACAAATAAAACACAAATTCAAAGAATTCAAACACTGTTTTGGCGACATTTAAACATAGTTGCGTGCCACAACCCAAAAGACATCCCATCCATCATCACTCCATCATCATCGTCATCTTCACAAGATGAAATCTTCACCACCACCATTGGCACCACACTTGCCAAACCACCACCGACATTGGCACCGCATGGCCTCTTGCGGCTAGCCTGCTCCTCTCCAAGATCTCCAACCTTGCAATGTCATGCCATTCTTTGGTGACCTCGTCCATCTCATTTTGATTCATCATCATGATCTAGTTCTCCTCGGCAAGAAGCTTGGTCATGGCTTTGTTCTAGTCGGCCATGGCTCTTCTATCCTCAATGGCGGCCTTGCGCATGGTCTCCTCCTTGAGTAGTTGCCACTTCTCTCACTTCTCTTGAGCCTTCTTCTCGGCCAACCCCTTTTTTGCCTCCGATGTCTTGATCACCAAAAGCTCATTGGCCTTTACCATGTGATCTAGCTTGTCCCGCGAGGTTGAAGCCTCCGCTTCCTTCTTGATCTTGTCTTTAGCCTTCTTGTTTCCATCAGGCTTGTTCTTGTTTCTTGGGCCATCGTCATCTTCTTCATCATCATCATCAATCTTGGTGAGTGCACCTCTCTTCGATGGCGACTCCTTGTCAATCAACTTCCACTTCTCGCTTTATTTGAGAAGTTCCCAACAATGCTCAAGTTGAAATACCTTTTTGCCGGAAGTTTCCATGTCCTTGTACCTTTCTTGTGCAATTTTCTCCTACAAAATGAAAACAATGTCGAATTAAGCAATCTCTCCCACGACTACAAAATATTTGCACAACTTGGGACATGAAAGCCAATTCACATAGCCGGCTTCAACGGTACTACTTGGAGGTGCATTGTTGACTTGTTGCAAGCATGCGGCCCAACAGCTACAAATCGGCTTGATCACATCCCAACGACCTTGAAGAGACCGAAAGGTGTGTAGTGTCCGGTTGGGACACTTTGCCATCATGCAGAGGTATAGATCCTCGATCCTTTGCCAATACCGCTTGGCGGTTTGGTCGGTGCCGGTGCACGCATCAAGAGACACTGATTCCAAAGTCTTGATCAAGACTTTATCTTTCAATGGTGTGTAGTTCTTCGATCATGCGCGTGACTTTGCTTGCGCTTCGTCGAACACCCCCTCGTCAATCTCCTCCACATCATCTTCCTCCTCACCGTTCCCATGCACGCCACCATCCATCTCATTGTAACAGTAATCACTGATCGGGGCTTGATCGATGTCGACGGTGTTGTCGTCCAACATTTGCACGAAGTCGGCTGTGGCATCATGCAAACAGGCGCTGCAATTTCGCTTGACAAATCACTAACACGCGCAATGCACAAAAGTTAAAGAATTGGAAGCAATCGAAGCATCATACCTCGAGGCCATCCCGTCGAACACCCCGGGGCGGCGGCGGCAGCGCCATCGGCGGGCATCCTCGGAGCAGCTATTGCCGAAGCTATAGGGGGAGGTGTTGGCGGGGTCTTCTTGCGCTTCAACCGGCAACCTTCCCTTTCTTCACTGGCACGGGACGCACTAGATTCGCAGCGGCTGTGGCTGCGGGGCCGACAGGCGCACGTGTCTTCCCGGCGGGGCCTGCGGGAGCACCACCCTGAACGACTATGTTGCCCTGCCGCTTGCGGGGCGGCGCGGCAGAGCCTTGAACGGCGACGGGCGCGACATCGCCGGTGACGAGATCTACCGACGTGAATGGCTCGTGGATGGCATCCGCGGTGACGGCCGACAGCTGGGAGGCTTCCATGGCGTCGGAGGGAAGCCGGGGAAGGTGCTCCGGCGCGGGCGGAGTGAGGTGGTTGGCGGCGGAAGGGGGGAGGCGGGAACTGCCGCGCGGGAACTGCCCCTCCCGCCAAATCTCGCAGCCGATAGGGGTCACGCTCAGGTCGGCCTCCCATGCCGTGAATCTAAAGGTTGAGGGCGAGGTTTTTTCGCGCCCCACAAACCTTTTTATAAGTCGCAGGCCGATACGATGTGTGATCGGATCACTTTTTTCGCAAGAAACCTTAAACGAACGAGTTTTTTGCAGGTCATCGTGTTTTAAGGGGTCTGCTAAAGTTGTTATTACATTATGTTCCCGGTTATGCTATTTTTCTGCCAGTATAGTCAGTCAAGGCAAGGGTAAAAAATTTTGTGTTCTAAATCACCTTGTGACCTAAGGTACGTTCCCCCAACTACATCAATTACGTGCGACTATTGTGCTGCTGCGAGGCATCGGCGAATATCACCCTCTATAGGTTTATTTATTACGTTCAGATTTCTTGCGCCGAGCTAGGTAAGTTCATCACCGTGTCAGTGGCTGCTAAGCAAAAGGATCATATTTTGGTTAAAATTTTCGAGTAGGATTCCATTTTGAAACCTTAAATGATTGTCATTTTGTGTCTATTGTTGCTCGCATACGGGTGGCAAGAGCTGATATAGCGAATAATGTGTTTAAGTATGAATTTGTGTCCAAAACGTCACAATTTAACACTTATCCTTCGAATGTGCGCACGCTAGTATGATGTGACGTCCTAACTCGTGGGGTACGAAGTTAGCTCAAATTTCAACATTCGCAAAGGTACCTACATCTACATGCATGCATATAACTCAACTTGAAAGTCAAGAAAACGAACATACATTGCACGATCACAGACTGGACACTAAGTGGATACTAATGCACTACATAATCAGCTAGCTGGCTAAAAGTGCACGCACGGCAGACTAACAAGAAGTGTAAAGGCGCCCTGTGAACAGGGTAAAGATCAGTTTTAAAAAACTTGTTACTCGATCAGAATGCCATGCTTTTCGTTTTTTCCGATCAAAGTCTTAATTTCATGGCAGATGTACTCCCTTCATTTTTATTACTAGTCCACGTATTAGATTTGATCAAAGTCAAACTTTATAAAGTTTGAAAAAGTTTATAAATAACATGTTCAATAAGAAATCAATACCATTAAATTTATTATTGAATATACTTTCATGTCATATAAATTTGCTGTGGTAAATATTTATGTTGCTTTTTATAAATTTGATCAAACTTTACGAAGTTCATTCCCAGCAGAGTACGTAGTATACTAGCTTTAGGTCATGTTTGGTTGGGATTTTGCTTCTGTTTTTGCAGTTTTTTCACTTTGATTGAAAAACCATAAAAGCTCCCAAATAGATGCTTGTGAGCTCCAATATGTGCTGTTATGATTTTTTGACCAAAGTAAAAAGTTACAAAAACATAAACAAAAGCCCAAACAAACGGAGCCTATTTCCGAGCATGGAGTGAAAGTCAAACTTTGTGGCGAACCAGCAGATCTCGCCTCGATCAACTCCAGCCGTGACCAGCGCGGTGACTAGTCGGTAGCTCGGTCGATCCAAGTGGGGTGGTAAAAAGCAGGGAGGCAGAATCAAAGTTAGATCAGAGACTCGAAGAATGCGCTGGTGCGTTTCTTGGCCAGGTGCAAATCTTACTATGCCATGACAGTGAATAACTTTCTTATGTGTGGGTGTCCCTTTCACCGTGCCTGGCCGGGCAAGGCATACACATGACATTCACGTAACACGTACGTACACGATCTTGCCAAAAAAACACGTATGTACACGTTCATCGCGTATATACTACGTACATTCCTGCCTGCATTTTTTTATACAAGTGCGTGCGTGCATGCATGCGAGACACTAGCCTCAGTAGGCAGTAGCCTGTCTGTGTCTGTCGACGTGGGCGGCATTGCTGGGAACCGTTTCCAGTAAGCGGCCGGCCGGCCGGCGCGCGTGAGCAAACACGGAATGTTCATCTTGCCGGCTAAAAAGGCCAGTGGAGGAGACTCGCTAGTTGCAAAGAGTTTGAACGCTTTGGGAGACGCTTCCCGCTCAGTGGAGGAGAATGTCAAAAAGACGACGGCTCGGGATGAGAGCGAGAGGGGACCTGTCGCCTCGTCGTCTGTAGATATACCACACCCATAATATGCCCGCGGTTTTCGTGTGAATCATGGAGGAATATGTACTTACTGATACGTGTTGCCATGGATCGCGCCACCTGCATCTTTCTGCCGGTCGGCGCGGTGCGGCACCGCCTACGTCCATTTCTGTCCATTTCGCATCCATCTATGTTCTCTCCGTCGTTACCATGACCAAATAGACTCGATTTATTCTCAATTTTGTAGCATAGCTTTTGCAAAACTGTAGAAAACCTTAGTATTCCAATGCCTCGACAACAAAAACTTGAGTTTGTAAAATCCTTGCCTGTTCTCAGTTTGGTTTAGGAAAGAAAAAAAAAAGAGGTTGAGACCTCCTCCTCAAATACTGAAGAAGAATAGGATTTTTTTTATCATTTATGTCATTGGTTCTGTTCCACTACTCAACTTTGCCACTGGGATTTCAAATGCTTAAAAATTTCACTGGCCCCCATTATTATTAGTTCAAATCTCGTTTGACATGTTATAATGACCAAAGTATCTATGAACCAACATGTTAGCTCTTTCTTTATCTCACTATAATAAAGTGTGAGTCCCACTTGATCCACCAGCGTTTTTATTTTCCTCTAAAATTATTTATTTGCGTAGTGTTGACATGTAGGGCGCACACTTATCAATGTGAGATAAAGAGAGCTGACATGTGGGTCTAGGGGTATTCTTTTCATACAACATGGTCAACAGGTTTGACCTAACAATGATGATGTCTAATGGCATTTTGGGCAAATATCTAACAGAATAATGACATTTTTAAGATATCTAATAGCATTTTGAGCAAGCATCTCATGGAACGTTGGCACTTTTGAGCAGTCTTAACTTCTAATGGCAAATTTGGGAAGTGTGACACAAATAATAACATAAATGATAAAACCCCCAAAAAGTATTGCCAACAGAACGGTTTTATAAGGGCATCTTCAAGGCAGACCCGCAAACCTCCCGCAACCATTCGGACGGCGAAAGACATCCAACGCTGACCTGTATCAGTCCGCAGCACGGTCCGGGCATGATTTCTCCCGTGAACCAAAGACAAAAGTGGGGAGGTTTACAGGAGTCCGGAACGATCACAACATGCTTCTAACCGCCCTAGCCCATCAAAAACCCGTCACCCGCCCCTCCCGCGCGTTCCTTCCGATGCACGCGCCGCTTACCGCGCCATATTCATGTCGGCCAAGAGCATGCGGAGGTTGGCATTGGTGCCGTGATGTGACATGTGAGGGATGGAGGGCGGCGCTGACTGATGTGACTTCTTGGCAACCGCCGCTTCAATGCAGACGCAGGTTCCCAAGGAACCAACTCCGGTCGCTGCGCCGCATTGAAGGGGTTGATCGACCCTTTGCCTGGGCCTCACCACGGCTATTTAAACCGTGCGCCGGAGATGCATCACCCCCTTCCCCGAGAACCGGCCCCCTCCCCCGTCTTCATGCCCGAGCCCCTCCCTTCCCCTCTTCGACCCAAGCTCCGGCTATGCCGAAGTCGTGCTGCTCCACACCGGCAGGCCGAGTAGGCGGAAGCTCCTCCTCCGGCGGTTCTTGGCGCCGCCGCTGACGCTCTCCGGGCCCGTCAGCGTCCACGGCGGCCGGTGTCGTGGTTCTAAGACTGACAGTAGAATGGGGGTAGGTATGAGGAGGCAAGATCCTAGCTATGGAGTAGTTGTACACACGAGTTTTACGAGTTCATGCCCTTCTCGGAGGAAGTAACAGCCCTACGTCTCGGTGCCCTGAGGCGGTCGACTGTATTATATGTGTGTGTGTGAGTTTACAAAAGATGCGAACCTTTGTGCCCGTGGAGGGGGTGGCTTATATAGAGTGCGCCAGGCCCCCAACCGGCCCATGTTAGAAAGGGTTTAAGGTACATTAAATGGGAGACGTTACTGGTAACGCTAGCAAATAAAGAGACATAATGACCATTAAAGCTATGAGGTGATGTCCGACCGTTGTAGTCTGGAGCGACCTTAGACCTTCTGCTGGTCGAGTGACAGTCTTCGCGGTCGAGTGACTTCAAGTCTTCCGAGTGGAAGTCCTCGTGCTCGAGTGGATGATGACTCCTCTTCGAATGCTTCTGGTTTTAGGTTGACGTCCTAGGGGAGGGTGTCTAGGTCAGGCCTATGACCCTACCCTAGGTACATATCTTCATCATTAGCCCTCGAATGGTTCAGGGTTCGACTGGAGAAGGAGTTGATAACCTCTCCGATTCAGCTTTTGCGCTTCGGAAATATCTGATGACCCACAAGTATAGGGGATCTATCGTAGTCCTTTCAATAAGTAAGAGTGTCGAACCCAACGAGGAGAAGAAGGAAATGATAAGCGGTTTTCAGCAAGGTATTCTCTGCAAGTACTGAAATAAGTGGTAACAGATAGTTTTGTGACGGGATAAATTGTAACGAGCAACAAGTAACAAAGGTAAATAAAGTGCAGCAAGGTGGCCCAATCCTTTTGTAGCAAAGGACAAGCCGGAACAAACTCTTATAATAGGAAAAGCGCTCCCGAGGACACATGGGAATATCGTCAAGCTAGTTTTCATCACGTTCATATGATTCGCGTTCGATACTTTGATAATTTGATATGTGGGTGGACCGGTGCTTGGGTGTTGTTCTTACTTGAACAAACATCCCACTTATGATTAACCTCTATTGTAAGCATCCGCAACTACAACAAAAGTATTAAGGTAAACCTAATCATAGCATGAAACATATGAATCCAAATCAGCCCCTTACGAAGCAACGCATAAACTAGGGTTTAAGCTTCTGTCACTCTAGCAACCCATCATCTACTTATTACTTCCCAATGCCTTCCTCTAGGCCCAAATAATGGTGAAGTGTTACGTAGTCGACGTTCACATAACACCAATAGAGGCTAGACAACATACATCTTATCAAAATATCAAACGAATACCAAATTCACATGACTACTCATAGAAAGACTTCTCCCTTGTCCTCAGGAACGAACGTAATTACTCACAAAGCATATTTATGTTCATAATCAGAGGGGTAATAATATGCATACAGGATCTGAACATATGATCTTCCACCAAATAAACCAACTAGCATCAACTACAAGGTGTAATCAACACTACTAGCAACCTACTAGCACCAATCCCGGACTTTGAGACAAGAATTGGATACAAGAGATGAACTAGGGTTTGGAGATGAGATGGTGCTGGTGAAGATGTTGATGGAGATTGACCTCTCCAGATGAGAGGAGCGTTGGTGATGACGATGGTGATGATTTTCCCCTCCCGGAGGGAAGTTTCCCCGGCAGAACAGCTCTGCCAAAGCTCTAGATTGGATCCGCCAAGGTTCCGCCTTGTGGCGGCGGAGTCTCGTCCCAAAAAGTTCCTCCTTATTTTTTTCTCATCGAAAGACCTCATATAGGAGAAGATGGGCGTCGGAGAGCCACCAGGGGGCCCACGAGGTAGGGGGCGCCCCCACCCTCGTGAGCAGGGTGTGGGCCCCCTAGCCTTTTGGCGTGGATTTTTCTTTATTTCTTTTAAGATGTTCCGTGGAGTTTCAAGACTTTTGGAGTTGCGCAGAATAGGTCTCTAATATTTGCTCCTTTTCCAGACCAGAATTCCAGCTGCCGACATTCTCCCTCCTTATGTAAACCTTGTAAAATAAGAGAGAATAGCCATAAGTATTGTGACATAAAGTGAAATAACAGTCCATAATGCGATAAATATTGATATAAAAGCATGATGCAAAATGGACGTATCAATGTCTCGTCTAGAGGTCGAATGAACATTCATGATGACTTCAACTGCTTGTTCAGTCGCCTTGATCCATTCTTGGTTTTGTCGAGTGAACTTTCGTTGTTAAGCTTCGAGTGTTGATATGGGTAAAATCTTCCGTCTGACGGGTTGTTCTATTGTCCATGGATTTCGCGAGATTCGAATATTGGGAAGCGCGCCAGGCGGAGGAGGCCGCAGTAATCGGGATGGATTAGGCAGGCCGCCTCGATCACCGCGCCACCTTTTTCGCCATGTATCGCATGCGCGACTGTTGCGGGATTCGATCGGATCGCCTGGGCCCACGAGTCAGCCACTCGAAAATGACTTCATATAAGGCGTCGGACGGGGGTTTTTGCACAGTGCATTCCCATTCTTCCCCTTCCTCCTCTGTTTTCTCCACCGCAACTGCCTCCGTTCTCGCGTCGTCGCTCCGTTCGAACTCGATCCGCTGCCATGGGGAAGGAGAAGACGGTGGCGTTGGAGCGTGCAAGGAAGGCGACGATGAAGGCGAAGGGGAAGAAGTCCGACCGGGGTGGATCTTCTTCGAGGGTCGGCTTGCCGCCGGGCTGGATCCAGGGCAACTGGATTCGCTCGATGATCCGCCAGGACGACATCGACGACCTAGTCGAGAGGGGATTGATTCCCCACGAATCGGCACGACTCCCGGGGAACGAGACCGAGTCGCAGCCACAGGAGGGTGAGCGCGTCCTTCTCGCTACTCACGTCGACCGCGGGTTTTCCTTGCCTCCCCACCCTTTCTTTCGAGGTTTCTTGAACTTCTTCGGGGCGCAACTCCACCACTTCACCCCGAACACCATTGTGTATCTTGCCGCTTTTGTGTCCATGTGCGAGAGCTTCCTAGGCTGCAGGCCGCACTGGGGCTCTTCAAGCACATATTCACCCGCCGTTCTCAGTCGGTCAAGAAGGCCAACCTGAGTAACGAGGGAACGCAAGTGATTCAGATGTGTGGGGGTCTTGGGATCCAAATGAGAAGTAAGAGTACTTTCCCAGCCATGATCCTTCCTGAGTCGGTTCGAGGGTGGCAGTCAACCTGGTTTTACTGCAAGGACCAGCCGACTCCAGGTCAGTCGACTGGACTTCCCCCCTTTTCCATGGCCTGAGTGGAGAAGCCCTCTGCTTTGAAAGTGATCCCAGAGGAGAAGGCACAAGTGAAGGTGCTGGTTGAGCGAGTAGTTCAACTTGTTCGAGATGGGGTAACCGGTATGGATCTGTTGGAGGTCTTCCTTAGGCGACGCATCCAACCACTTCAAGCTCGTGACCATCCGATGTGGATGTGTTCGGGCATCGGCGACACCACTCGGATCCATCCAGAGGAGGTCGATGATGCTACATTGGAAGGGTGGCTGAAGAGTATCACTGGCAACAAAGACAACCCCAGGGGATCCCGGAGGATTCCTCCGCTCAACAACTCATACAAGACTGACAAGGTATGACTCCACATGGTCGAGTGCTTTCTTGATTTATCAAGTTGTTGTCTACTGTCACCCGACTGTCTCTTGTCTTGTTTGTTGTCTTCTAGGCCCTGACTGAGATGTACTCGATGCCCAACAGGGAGCAGGAGTAGGACCCAGAGGGAGAAGCGAGTGGAGGTGAGAGCGAGGAGTGGCGCTCTGGCGACGAGGAGGATGAGGACAGCGATGACCTGAGTGATGAATAAGAGGTCAACTCTCCTCCTCGTAGGGAAAAACGATCCAAGCTTTCTCACGATCCATCAGGTGCCCGCGGCAAGGCGACCGCGCAGACTGGGCAGTCATCGAAGCACCTTCGAATGTCTTCTCCAGCACCGACTGAAAAGGCGTCGAAGCAACCGAAAGCTACGCCGTCCAAACCGCCAAAGGCCTTGCCGAAGATCAAAGTGGCCATCCCCATTACTTCTGGGTATTAGTTGGACTTGATTTCTTGCTTTAGTATGAATCTGGATTTGAGTCGCTTCATTTCGTCAGACATGACCGACTGAACTCTGAAATTTGTAGTGCCGCTACCTCTGGGACTTCCACTCGCCAGTATGAAGACGAGGACATGGAAGATGCGGTCACCTCCAACCCAGGTATAAACCTCATGATCTCTTTCTCGATTGTATAGTCGATTAACTTCTGGTGACTCATCTGGAGTCGTCTGACTTTTTTGCAGCCCCTCCCAATGTCATTGAGCTTCCGGATGATGACAAGGATATGCCGCTGAGGCCCAGGAAGAGCAAGAAAACAACAGCTTGCAGGATATCTCGGTCGGAACCGGCAACAGAACCAACAGTCCAACGGCCCGAAGATGCGTGTAGAGCCTGTGTAACCTTTGTTGTCCCAGTGTTGAATGAGCACCCCGCACCTTCGACTGTACCAGTGTTTTCTTCAGCCATCCAACCTCATGCCTTGGAGCCCCAAGCTGAAAGTGCAACTATCCCTAGGTGGTTTTGGTAATTCCTAACAACATATAGCTCATTGAGCTAATGCTATTTCAAGATTAATATCTCAGGAAAGCTCAATGATTGGCATGGCATGGATGAGAAAAGTGGACCCCTCAAAATGCTAAGGACAAAAGGATTGGCTGAAGCTCAAAGCTCAAGACTCTACATTTTCTATTTTAAGTGATCCAAGATCACATTGAGTCTATAGGAAAAGCCAATACTATCAAGGAGGGATGAGGTGTTGCTTAATGAGGCTCTTGCTCAAAATGCTTAGTGATATGCTCCAAAGCCCTCAACTACTTTCTCACATCCACAGATGACCTAAAACAAAAGTCAAACTCGGCCCCACCGTTTCTTTCTATCCGGCGCCACCGAGTTCAAATGTCATAGCCACTGCCACAAACCCTAGGCAAATCAGTCTCACCGATAGGGATCTCGGTCTCACCGAGATGGGATTGTAATCTCTCTGTTTCCCTTCGTAACGTTTCGGTCCCACCGAGATGAGCGATCGGTCCCACCGAGATTGCAATGTAAACTCTCTGTGTCCCTTTCGTAACATTTCGGTCTCACCGAGTTTACCTGACCAACTCTCTGGTTCACTTATTACCAAAATCGGTCTCACCGAGTTTGTGTAATCGGTCTCACCGAGATTACGTTATGCCCTAACCCTAACCATATCGGTCCTACAGAATTGCATGTCGGTCCCACCAAAACTCCTAATGGTCACTAGCTTCGCTGAATTGGTCCGACCGAGTTTATCAATTCGGTCCCACCAAGATTGGCAAGTTGTGCGTAACGGTTAGATTTTGTGTGGAGGCTATATATACCCCTCCACCTCCTCTACATTTGTGGAGTGAGCCATCAGAACAAACCTACAATTCCAACTTACTTTTTCTGAGAGAGAACCACCTACACTTGTGTTGAGGCCAAGATATTCCATTCTTACCATATGAATCTTGATCTCTAGCCTTCCCCAACTTGCTTTCCACTCGAATCTTCTTTCCACCAAATCCATATCCTACGAGAGAGAGTTGTGTGTTGGGGAGACTATCATTTGAAGCACAAGAGCAAGGAGTTCATCATCAACACACCATTTGTTACTTCTTGGAGAGTAGTGTCTCCTAGATTGGCTAGGTGTCACTTGAGAGCCTCCGACAAGATTGTGGAGTTGAACCAAGGAGTTTGTAAGGGCAAGGAGATCACCTACTTCGTGAAGATCTACCACTAGTGAGGCAAGTCCTTCGTGGGCGACGGCCATGGTGGGATAGACAACATTGCTTCTTCGTGGACCCTTCATGGGTGGAGCCCTCTGTGGACTCGCGCAGCCATTACCCTTCGTGGGTTGAAGTCTCCATCAACGTGGATGTATGATAGCACCACCTATCGGAACCACGACAAAAACATCCGTGTCTCCTATTGCGTTTGAATCCTCCAAACCCCTCCCTTTACATTCTTGCAAGTTACATCCTTTACTTTCCGCTGCTCATATACTCCTTGCATGCTTGCTTGAATTGTGTTAAGATTGCTTCACTTGTCCAAAGTTACTAAAATCTGCCAAGAACTAAAATTGGGAAAATGATAAGTTTTATTTGGTCAAGTTGTCTAATCACCCTCCTCTAGACATACTTTCGATCCTACAAGTGGTATCATAGCTTTGGTCTCCATTTGCTTTGATTTCCATAGCTTTTGGTAGTCATAGCCTTGGTTTCACAACCTAGGAGAGTATGGCGTCTAGCGAGGGAAATTACCACCGTAGAGGTCCTTACTTTGATGGTACTAATTTTGCTAGTTGGAAGCATAAGATGAAAATGCATATTCTTGGACATAACCCAGCCGTATGGGCTACTGTGTGTATTGGCTTGCAAGGTGAATTCTTTGATGGGAGAGAACCAAACCGTGAAGCTACCACGGAAGAGTTGAAGATGTTGCAATACAATGCTCAAGCTTGTGATATCCTCTTCAACGGATTGTGCCCCGAAGAATTCAACAAAATTAGCCATCTTGAGAATGCAAAGGAAATTTGGGATACTTTGATTGATATGCACGAAGGTACCGACTCCGTCAAGGAATCCAAGTTGGATGTGCTTCAAAGTCAGCTTGACAAGTTCACAATGAAGGATGGTGAAGGTGTCGCTGAAATGTACTCTAGGCTTGCTCTTATCAAAAATGAGATCGCCGGCTTAGGAAGTGAAGAGATGACCGACAAATTCATCATCAAGAAGATCCTAAGAGCTTTGGACGGAAAATATGATACCGTATGCACATTGATCCAAATGATGCCCAATTACAAAGATCTCAAGCCAACGGAAGTCATTGGAAGAATTGTTGCTCATGAGATGTCACTGAAGGATAAGGACGAGCTCCATAACAAGTCAAGTGGTGCTCACAAAGCCTCATTTGAAGCTCCCACATCATCAAGTGAGAAACAAACCTTCAATGAAGAATTGAGCCTAATGGTGAAGAACTTCAACAAGTTCTACAAGAGTAGAAGCAAAGAGAGATGTTCCAAGTCAAGGTCCTACAATGACAAAAGATCTTCTAGTCGAGAGCGAAATTGCTACAATTGTGGAAGACCCGAACACTATTCCAATGAGTGTTCGGCACCCTACAAAAGAAGAGAAGATTCTCCAAAAAGAAGAAGTAGAAGAGAAGAATCACCATCAAGAGAGAGAAGGAGTAGAGATGATCGTTATGAACGAAGAACATCCCAGAGAAGCAAGGATTCGGAAAGGAAGGACAAGTCATCAAGGAGCTACCCAAAACGAAGACATCAAGCCCATGTTGGTGAATGGGTATCCGGCTCCGACTCCGACAATCACTCCGAGAGAAGCTATCACTCTGACTCCGAATATACTCAAGATGAAGGTGTTGCCGGTCTAGCACTTGTGTCAACCAACTCCTACGACATATTTGATTCACCAAATGAAGGACTTGGAAGATGCTTCATGGCTAAAGGCCCAAAGGTATCACACCCCGAGTATGTTGATTTCAATAGTGATGAAGATGACTTGTTAGGTGATGATGATTTACTTGTTGACAACTCTAGTGATGAATACTATGATGAAACGTCAATTAATCATGCTAATCAAGATAAAACGAATGACAATGATAAGGAGAAAATTGAGTTTCTAACTAAAGAACTAAACACTCTTAAGTTAGCTGATACGTCTCCAACGTATCTATAATTTTTGATTGCTCCATGCTATATTATCTACTGTTTTGGACTATATTGGGCTTTATTTTCCACTTCTATATTATTTTTGGCACTAACCTATTAACCGGAGGCCCAGCCCAGAATTGCTGTTTTTTTGCCTATTTCAGTGTTTCAAAGAAACGGAATATCAAACGGAGTCCAAACGGAATAAAACCTTCGGGAACGTGATTTTCTCGCCGAATGTGATCCAGGAGACTTGGACCCTACTCCAAGAAGTCAAAGAGGCGGTCACGAGGGTGGGGGTGCCCCCCCTAGGGCGTGCCCCCCTGCCTCGTGGGCCCCTCAGTGCTCCACCGACGTACTCCTCCTCCTATATATACCTACATACCCCCAAACGAACAGATACAGAGTCAAAAACCTAATTCCACCGCTGCAACTTTCTGTATCCACGAGATCCCATCTTGGGGCCTGTTCCGGAGCTCCGCCAGAGAGGGCCGTCATCACGGAGGGCTTCTACATCATCAAAGCCTCTTCGATGAAGTGTGAGTAGTTTACCTCAGACCTTCGGGTCCATAGTTAGTAGCTAGATGGCTTCTTCTCTCTTTTTGGATCTCAATACAAAGTTCTCCCCCTCTCTTGTGGAGATCTATTCAATGTAATCTTCTTTTTGCGGTGTGTTTGTTGAGGCCGATGAATTGTGGGTTTATGATCAAGTCTATCTATGAATAATATTTGAATCTTCTCTGAATTCTTTTATGTATGATTGGTTATCTTTGCAAGTCTCTTTGAATTATCCGTTTGGTTTGGCCAACTAGATTGGTAGTTCTTGCCATGGGAGAAGTGCTTAGCTTTGGGTTTGATCTTGCGGTGTCCTTTCCCAGTGACAGAAGGGGCAGCAAGGCACGTATTGTATCGTTTCCATCGAGGATAACAAGATGGGGTTTATTTCATATTGCATGAATGTATCTCTCTACATCATGTCATCTTGCTTAAGGTGTTACTCTGTTTTTAACTTAATACTCTAGATGCATGCTGGATAGCGGTCGATGAGTGGAGTAATAGTAGTAGATGCAGAATCGTTTCGGTCTACTTGTCACGGACGTGATGCCTATATACATGATCATGCCTAGATATTCTCATAACTATGCTCAATTCTGTCAATTGCTCAACAGTAATTTGTTCACCCACCGTAGAATACTTATGCTCTTGAGAGAAGCCACTAGTGAAACCTATGGCCCCTGGGTCTATTCTCATCATATCAATCTCCATCACTTTAATCTTGCTTTGCTTTTTTACTTTGCCTTTACTTTTTACTTTGCATATCTATACCAAAAATACCAAAAGAAATTATATCTATCAGACCTCACTCTCGTAAGTGACCGTGAAGGGATTGACAACCCCTAATCGCGTTGGTTGCGAGTTGCTATCGTTTTGTGCAGGTACAAGGGACTTGAGCGTGGCCTCCTACTGGATTGATACCTTGGTTCTAAAAAACTAAGGGAAATACTTATGCTACTTTGTTGCATCATCCCTTCCTCTTCGGGGAAAACCAACGGAAGCTCAAGAGGTAGCAAGAAGGATTTCTGGCGCCGTTGTCGGGGAGTCTACGCAAAAAGTCAACATACCAAGTACCCATCACAATCCCTATCTCTCGCATTACATTATTTGCCATTTGCCTCTCGTTTTCCTCTCCCCCACTTCACCGTTGCCTTTTTATTCGCCCTCTCTCTCTCTATCCTCCCTCTCCATTTCGCTTTCCTTTTGTTTGCTCGTGTTCTAGTTTGCTTGTTTGTCGCGATGGCTCAAGATAATACTAAATTGTGTGACTTCACCAATACCAACAACAATGATTTTATTAGCACTCTGATTGCTCCTCTTACCGATGCTGAATCTTGTAAAATTAATACTGCTTTGTTGAATCTTGTTATGAAAGATCAATTCGTCGGCCTTCCTAGTGAAGATGCCGCTACTCATCTGAATAGCTTCGTTGATTTATGTGATATGCAAAAGAAAAAAGATGTCGATAATGATGTCATTAAATTGAAGCTATTTCCTTTTTTGCTTAGAGATCGTGCTAAAGCTTGGTTTTCGTCTTTGCCTAAAAATAGTATTGATTCTTGGAACAAGTGCAAAGATGCTTTTATCTCTAAGTATTTCCCTCCTGCTAAGATCATCTCTCTTAGAAACGATATTATGAACTTTAAGCAACTTGATCATGAACATGTTGCACAAGCTTGGGAGAGAATGAAATTAATGATACGTAATTGCCCTACTCATGGTTTGAATTTGTGGATGATTATACAAAAAATTTATGCCGGATTAAATTTTGCTTATAGAAATCTTTTAGATTCGGCCGCGGGAGGCACTTTTATGGAAATCACTTTAGGAGATGCTACTAAACTCCTAGATAATATTATGGTTAATTATTCTCAATGGCATACTGAAAGATCTTCTAATAAAAAAGTGCATGCGATAGAAAAAATCAATGTTTTGAGTGGAAAGTTGGATGAACTTATGAAATTATTTGCTACTAAGAGTGTTTCTTCTGATCCTAATGATATGCCTTTGTCTACTTTTATTGAGAATAACAATGAATCTATGGATGTGAATTTTGTTGCCAGGAATAATTTTGGTAACAACGCTTATAGAGGGAATTTTAACCCTAGGCCATATCCTAGTAATCCTTCTAATAATTATGAGAATTCCTACAACAACTCTTACGGAAATTATAATAAGATGCCCTCTGAATTTGAGAATAGTGTTAAAGAGTTTATGAATTCACAAAAGAATTTTAATGCTTTGCTTGAAGAGAAATTGCTTAAAGTTGATGATTTGGCTAGAAACGTTGATAGAATTTCTCTTGAGATTGATTCTTTAAAGATTAGATCTATTCCTCCTAAGCATGATATCAATGAGTCTTTCAAAGCCATGAGAATTTCCATTGATGAGTGCAAGGAAAGAACCGCTAGGATGCGTGCTTCTAAAGATGCCTTTATTAAAGTGTGTTCTTCCAATTCCTATGAAAATCAAGATGAAGATCTAAAAGTCATTGATGTGTCCCCTATTAAATCTTTGTTTTGCAATATGAATCTTGATGAAACTGAATATGATCTTCCTTTACCTAGAAGGCGTTCTAAAAATTTGGAGTATTTAGATCTTTATGATGAAATTGATGAAAGTGGGATTGAAAGAAATAAAAATCTAGATGTTGCTAAACCCACTATATTGGATTTCAAGGAATTTAATTATGAAAGTTGCTCTTTAATTGATTGTATTTCCTTGTTGCAATCTGCGCTAAATTCTCCACATGCTTATAGTCAACATAAAGCCTTCACCGAACATATTGTTGATGCCTTGATGCAATCTTATGAAGAAAAACTTGAGTTGAAAGTTTCTATCCCTAGAAAACTCTATGATGACTGGGAACCAACTATTAAAATTAAAATTAAAGATCATGAGTTTTATGCTTTGTGTGATTTGGGTGCTAGTGTCTCTACTATTCCCAAGACCTTGTGTGATTTGCTAGATTTCCGTAATTTTGATGATTGCTCTCTAAACTTGCATCTTGCAGATTCTACTATTAAGAAACCTATGGGAAGGATTAATGATGTTCTTATTGTTGCAAATAGAAATTATGTGCCCATAGATTTCATTTTTCTTGATATAGATTTCAATCCTTCTTGCCCTATTATTCTTGGTAGACCTTTCCTTAGAAAGGTTGGTGCGATTATTGCTATGAAGGAAGGGAATATTAGATTTCAATTTCCATTAAAAATGGGCATGGAACACTTTCCAAGAAACAAAATAAAATTTCCATATGAAACTATCATGAGAGCCACTTAAGGATTGCCTACCAAAGATGGCAATACCTAGATCTATCCTCGCTTTTATGCCTAGCTAGGGGCGTTAAACGATAGCGCTTGTTGGGAGGCAACCCAATTTTATTTTTATTACTTGCTTTTTGCTCCTGCTTAGTAATAAATAAATTATTTAGCCTGTGTTTTGGATGTGTTTTTTGTGTTTAATTAGTGTTTGTCCCAAGTAGAACCGTTGGGAAGACTTGGGGAAAGTCTTGTTGAACTTGCTGTAAAAAACAGAAACTTTAGCGCTCTCGAGAACTGCTGTCATTTTTATTTTAAGAGTGATATTTAGTTAATTCTTTTTGCATATGATTAATATATAAATTTCTCCCTCCACCAATTTATTTTAGAATTTTTGGGGTTCCAGATCTTGCGCTAGCTACAGATTACTACAGACTGTTCTGTTTTTGACAGATTCTGTTTTTCGTGTGTTGTTTCCTTATTTTGATGAATCTATGGTTAGTAAAATAGTTTATAATCCATATAGAAGTTGGAATACAGTAGGTTTAACACCAATAAAAATAAAGAATGAGTTCATTACAGTACCTTGAAGTGGTATTTTGTTTTCTTTTGCTAACGGAGCTCACGAGTTTTTCTACTTTAAGTTTTGTGTTGTGAAGTTTTCAAGTTTTGGGTGAATTCTTTTGATGGATTATGGAACAAGGAGTGGCAAGAGCCTAAGCTTGGGGATGCCCATGGAACCCCCAAGATAATCCAAGGACACCAAAAAGTCAAAGCCTGGGGATGCCCCGGAAACCATCCCCTCTTTCGTCCACTTCCATCGGTAATTTACTTGGAGCTATATTTTTATTCACCAACACGATATGTGTTTTGCTTGGAGCATCTTGTATTATTTTTGTCTTTGTGTTTTAGTATGCCACAATCATCCCTGATGTACACAACTTTTGAGAGATCCATACATGAATTAAAATTTGATAGAATACTCTATGTGCTTCACTTATATCTTTTGAGCTAAGTAGTTTTGCTCTATGTGCTTCACTTATACCTTTTGAGCTAAGTAGTTTTGCTCTATGTGCTTCACTTATATCTTTTGAGTGTTATAATTTTGCTCTATGTGCTTCACTTAGATCTTTTAGAGCACGGTGGTGGATTCGTTTTAAAGAAACTATTGATCTCTCATGCTTCACTTAAATTATTTTGAGAGTCTCTTAATAGCATGGTAATTTGCTTAATAATAATATGCTTGGTATTCAAGATTTGTGAAAATTTCTTTTGAGTGTGTTGAATACTAAGAAAAGATTGAAACATGATAATTGTTTTGAGATATGGAGGTGATAATATTAAAGTCATGCTAGTTGAGTAGTTGTGAATTTAAAGAATACTTGTGTTAAAGTTTGTGATTCCCGTAGCATGCACGTATGGTGAACCGTTATGTGATGAAGTCGGAGCATGATTTATTTATTGATTGTCTTCCTTATGAGTGGCGGTCGGGGACGAGCGATGGTCTTTTCCTACCAATCCATCCCCCATAGGAGCATGCGCGTAATACTTTGCTTTGATAACTTCTAGATTTTTGCAGTAAGTATATGAGTTCTTTATGACTAAGGTTGAGTCCATGGATTATACGCACTCTCACCCTTCCACCTTTGCTAGCCTCTCTAATACCGCGCACTTTTCGCCGATATCATACACCTACCATATACCTTCCTCAAAACAGCCACCATACCTACCTATTATGACATTTCCATAGCCATTCCGAGATATATTGCCATGCAACTTTCCACCGTTCCGTTTATCATGACACATTCATCATTGTCATATTGCATATACCGGTACACCGCCGGAGGCATTCATATAGAGTCATATTTTGTTCTAAGTATCGAGTTGTAATTGTTGAGTTGTCATAAAAATAAAAGTGTGATGATCATCATTTTTAGAGCATTGTCCCAAGTGAGGAAAGAATGATGGAGACTATGATTCCCCCACAAGTCGGGATGAGACTCCGGACGAAAAAAAGGAGGCCAAAGAAGCCCAAATAAAAAGAGGCCATAAAAAAACAGAAAAGGACCAAATAAAAAAATGAGAGAAAAAAGAGAAGGGACAATGTTACTATCCTTTTACCACACTTGTGCTTCAAAGTAGCACCATGATCTTCATAGTAGAGAGTCTCTCATGTTATCACTTTCATATACTAGTGGGAATTTTACATTATAGAACTTGGCTTGTATATTCCAATGATGGGCTTCCTCAAATTGCCCTAGGTCTTCATGAGCAAGCAAGTTGGATGCACACCCACTTAGTTTCTTTTTGAGCTTTCATATACTTATAGCTCTAGTGCATCTGTTGCATGGCAATCCCTACTTACTCACATTGGTATCTATTGATGGGCATCTCCATAGCCCGTTGATATGCCTAGTTGATGTGAGACTATCTTCTCCTTTTTGTCTTCTCCACAACCACCATTCTAACCCACCTATAGTGCTATATCCATGGCTCATGCTCATGTATTGCGTGAAGATTGAAAAAGTTTTGAAGAAGTTAGAGTATGAAACAATGCTTGGCTTGTCATCGGGGTTGTGCATGATTTAAATACTTTGTGTGGTGAAGATAGAGCATAGCCAGACTATATGATTTTGTAGGGATAACTTTTTTTGGCCATGTTATTTTGAGAAGACATAATTGCTTTGTTAGTATGCTTGAAGTATTATTATTTTTATGTCAATATAAACTTTTGTCTTGAATCTTTTGAATCTGAATATTCATATCACAATTAAGAAGATTTGCATTGAAATTATGCCAAGTAGCACTCCGCATCAAAAATTCTATTTTTATCATTTACCTACTCGAGGACGAGCAGGAATTAAGCTTGGGGATGCCTGATACGTCTCCAACGTATCTATAATTTTTTATTGCTCCATGTTATATTATCTACTGTTTTGGACTATATTGGGCTTTATTTTCCATTTTTATATTATTTTAGGACTAACCTATTAACCGGAGGTCCAGCCCAGAATTGTTGTTTTTTGCCTATATCAGTGTTTCGAAGAAACGGAATATCAAACGGAGTCCAAACGGAATAAAACCTTCGGGAACGTGATTTTCTCGCCGAACGTGATCTAGGAGACTTGGACCCTACTCCAAGAAGTCAAAGAGGCGGTCACGAGGGTGGGGGTGTGCCCCCCTAGGGCGCGCCCCCTGCCTCATGGGCCCCTCGGTGCTCCACCGACGTACTCCTCCTCCTATATATACCTACGTACCCCCAAACGAACAGATACGGAGCCAAAAACCTAATTCCACCGCCGCAACTTTCTGTATCCACGAGATCCCATCTTGGGGCCTGTTCCGGAGCTCCGTCGGAGAGGGCCGTCATCATGGAGGGCTTCTACATCATCATAGCCTCTCCGATGAAGTGTGAGTAGTTTACCTCAGACCTTCGGGTCCATAGTTAGTAGCTAGATGGCTTCTTCTCTCTTTTTGGATCTCAATACAAAGTTCTCCCCCTCTCTTGTGGAGATATATTCGATGTAATCTTCTTTTTGCGGTGTGTTTGTTGAGACCGATGAACTGTGGGTTTATGATCAAGTCTATCTATGAATAATATTTGAATCTTCCATGAATTCTTTTATGTATGATTGGTTATCTTTGCAAGTCTCTTCGAATTATCCATTTGGTTTGGCCAACTAGATTGGTAGTTCTTGCCATGGGAGAAGTGCTTAGCTTTGGGTTCGATCTTGCGGTGTCCTTTCCCAGTGACAGAAGGGGCAGCAAGGCACGTATTGTATCGTTGCCATCGAGGATAACAAGATGGAGTTTATTTCATATTGCATGAATTTATCTCTCTACATTATGTCATCTTGCCTAAGGCGTTACTCTGTTTTTAACTTAATACTCTAGATGCATGCTGGATAGCGGTCGATGAGTGGAGTAATAGTAGTAGATGCAGAATCGTTTCGGTCTACTTGTCACGGACGTGATGCCTATATACATGATCATGCCTATATATTCTCATAACTATGCTCAATTCTGTCAATTGCTCAACAGTAATTTGTTCACCCACCGTAGAATACTTATGCTCTTGAGAGAAGCCACTAGTGAAACCTATGGCCCCCGGGTCTATTCTCATCATATCAATCTCCATCACTTTAATCTTGCTTTGCTTTTTTACTTTGGCTTTACTTTTTACTTTACATCTCTATACCAAAAATACCAAAAATACCAAAAATATTATATCTATCAGATCTCACTCTCGTAAGTGACCGTGAAGGGATTGACAACCCCTAATCGCGTTGGTTGCGAGTAGCTATCATTTTGTGCAGGTACGAGGGACTTGAGTGTGGCCTCCTACTGGATTGATAGCTTGGTTCTCAAAAACTGAGGGAAATACTTACGCTACTTTGCTGCATCATCCCTTCCTCTTCGGGGAAAACCAACGCAAGCTCAAGAGGTAGCATTAGCTCATGAAACTATCTTAGGAGATCATCGAGAACTTTTAAGGACTCATGAGAAATTACTTTTTGAAAAGCTCAACCTTGAGAAAGAGCATGAGTTCTTAAAGGCAATCAATGATGATCTTCGCAAGAAAAGTTCTTATTACATTGCCAAGCGTTTACTCTTATCCACTTACATGCCTCAAGTCAAGTCTAGTAACAAGAACATGAAAGATTCTTCCTCTAGTAGTAACAATAATCATGCTAAATCTAATGTTGTTGTTCTAGTAGTTCTCTTGATTCCACTAATGATTCTCTTAGCCAAGTTACACTTGAGCAAGAAAATATCTTATTGACAGGAATTATAGAGAAAGGTGTTTACAAGAGCCTTGCCAGGAGTAAGCAATTCGAGGAAATTGTACGCAAGCAAGGAAGACTCCGGAAGAACCAAGGTGTTGGTTTTGAACGAAAGTTCAATGTCAATGGAGTTGAGTGGGAAGAAGATCAATACCCCAAGACGAAGTTTGTTCCTCAACAAAAGAAGTATGATCCTACTTCCTTCAAAGGGACACATGCTCAAGATGATCTTCCACCACATGACCACGAGCAAAAAGGCAAGGATAAGCTTCAAGAGGAAATTGATGCATTTGAAGAAGCACCCAAGGCCTTGGTCAAGTGGGTTCCCAAGACTACATCAAGTTCTACTTCATCAAGTACGACTACAACTCCAAGGATTCCCATCAAGATGATGTGGATCCCGAAGAAGAAGAACTAGAGAGTTCCTAAGGGTGACTCCGCCAACATACTTCACTCTTATCATTTTGGCAAGAACAAGTGCAATCAACTTCCACATCTTGCACTAGTTCAAGGAGTCACAAACCCTCTTGTTGGTAAGACAAGGGACAAGGTAACCTAATGCTTTCATAGACATCATCATGTGTGTGCATCACTCTATGTCTATGGATATCCTTGTTTGTTCCTTGTGGGACTAACCCGTGTAGGTATTGAAAGTGCAACTCACTCCACAGGATTGCTCCAAATGATCTACATCAACATTGAGCATCCACATCTTCAACATCTACATGAATTCATCATCGACAAAACCCAAGGTTAGTTCATCCCTCTTAGGTGGATCTCACATCTAGGGGGAGCTTTACTCTAAGAATTGAGCTAAAGCAACTCTAATGGTGTGAACACAACAACGCTTTATGTAAAAGTGGTAACCCCACTTGTGCTTAAACGATGAATATGACCTATGATCAAATGTTCTCATTTGACTCCTAAGTCAATATACTCATATATAGATGACCTAGTCATCGCCAATTGCTTGATAGATGCGAGAATTGGTTGTGCATGTTTTTCCACATATTTCATTTGCCATTTTATTGTGTGAACATGTTGGTTGCATAATTTACTCATTCAAGGATATCCACTTGTTGTTTTGATTGTTTGGTTCATTTTTCTTTTGCCAAGTGGATGGACAAGAATGCCTAAGAACCTTCTCTAGCTATCTATGCTTTTCTTGTCTCAAACTCTATTCATGCTACATCACAAAGTTTGATCAAGTCAGATTCGAACCACTCTGTGTGAGGAGCACTTGGAGTCCCCGATTCGTCATAGACTTAAACTTCTAAAACTTCTTTGTGCGTTTCGGTCTGACCGATTCATCCATTTCGGTCATACCGAGATCACTAAGTCGATCTAGGTTTTCAATCTTGGTGCAACTGATTTGAACTTTTCAGTCACACCGAGTTGCAGTAACTGCTTGCAGTTATGAATCTCGGTGCCACCGAGTTGTTCCACTCGGTCACACCGACAGGGTCGGGCTATATATATCCCCGGGCCAAAATTGGAAAAAAATTCCGAACCCCTTCGCCCGCGCTCAGCCTGCTCAGCCTCCCTGGGTCTCCGAATCGTCCTCCTCATCGCCAGCTGCCTCTTGCCGCTGGTCTTGGCCGCCGTCAACGGGAATCGTCTTCGCCATTGCAGACGTAGTAGGTCCATCGCCGCACGTAGGGCATGGACTTGATCCTTGTGCTAACCCCCCTCCGATTCCTAGCACATTGTTTTTCCATGTATCTTGCCACCATTGAGATCACTCTATCCAGCGAAATCACTCCATAGTTTAGTTGTGGATTGAAAATTTAGGGTTAGGTTTCCGCCGAAATCATCTCGGACCAACCGAGTTGTTGAAATCGGTTCCACCGATTTGGCTAAGGCTATTGCACATGTGATTCTCGGTCTGACCGAGAATTGCAAATCAGTGTGACCGAGTTCAATAGTTTGTGAAACCCTAGCAGTCTCGGTGCCACCGAACTGTGACTCGGTCTGACCGAGTTCACTAGTTTAGGTTCCAAAAGCTGCTCCGGTATCACTGAGTTTTCAAATCGGTAGATCCGAAATGCTTTCTGTGGAAAACTAAAACTAAGTTTTTGACTCATTCTTTTGCAAAAACCTATATACTTTGTGTTGCCCATCCAATCTATCTCATCTATATCTATTCTTAGGGGTCTACTGTCAGTGTTTGCATCATGTCACATCAGAGTGATAGTCAGAACAAGTAAGGGAAGCAAATTAACATGAGTGAGGGCACTAGTCCCTCTAGTAGCATTGATGAGGGAAGCAGGAGTACACCCAGCAACTTGCCTAAGGCAGCCACCAGGACCAGAAAGAAGAGAACCTCAGATTCTGAGGATGACGACTATGTGGCTATTGAGGAAGAGGCCACCTCAAAGAGGAAAGTCCTGAAAAAGGAATATGGCACAGCTGCTGCCACTAAGCCAGGAATGAAGCAAAAGGTTCCTACCAAGAGAGTTCCCATGTCAAAAGCCAGAACATCCACTCAAGAGACTTTGGAATCTACACCCAAAGAATAGGTTGTGGCAGAAAAGAAAAGGAAGGAAAGGGTCAAGAAGACCACTGCCAGAGTGCTTGGCAGATCTTCAATAATGAGAGATTCTGAAGAAGAGGAAGAGGAAGAGGATGTAGCACTAGCACCCAAAGCTCAAAAGCTTATGGGAGATGCAATTAGGGCAGGGGCTGCTCCATCTAAGCCCAAAACTGCTCCTAAGACTGCTGCTCCAGCTCCAAAGCCAAAACCCAAGAGGAGCACCGGGAACATCCCTGCTGAGGAGAAGAACGAGGACCCAGTGCCTCAAGCTACTTAAGAAGAAGATGACTCTGTTGTTTTGAGGAAGTTGAAGCCCAAAATTCCAGACCACAATGATGCTCACCCAGTTGCAGAGAATATGAAAATTAGGAAGGATTTAGGATTAAGGCTATGGAGAGAGTCTGATCCATATGCCACCAGGAGAAGGACTGCTGTGGACTACAGGTTCCATACAAAGGAACGGCAGGACTTCTATGAGACTATTTTACTTGACAAGAAGCCCATAGTGTGTGACATGAGATGGGTTGATTGGAAATTCATTGAGGAAAATGAAGATCACTTCCCTGGTGTATATGACAGCTTCAAGGCATGTGGAGTCGAGGAGTTTGTGGCTCAGAAGCTCACAAAGGGGAATGATGAGCTTATTATGCAGTTCTACTCCACAGCTCATTTCTACCCAGATGGAAGGATTGTCTGGATGTCTGAAGGTACTAGGTACCAGTCAACGGTTGAAGAATGGGAAAAATTGATCAATGCTCCTGAGGAGAATGAAGATGACTTGGATTTCTATGCCAAGAAGAAGAAGGATCACAACACCATGGCACATATGTACAAAGAGATCCCAGATGCTGCACTTGAGGCACACAAGTTTGGATCAGCACATTACTTTCTGTCAGGTTTGCCAACAATCAACTATATCCTCAGGCACACTCTCTTGCCAAAGTCAGGTGATCACAAGATGATCAGAGGCCATGCAATTAACCTGCTTCACATATTTGATGTGCCTCAAAAGTTCAAAGTCATGAGCCTAATTGTGGAAACCATAAAGAGAACAGCTGCAGATCAGAAGAGAAGTTGTGGGTATGCCCCACAGATCCAGGAGCTAATCCACTCCAAGATGGGCATTGGCACATATCTCTTGGACAAGGAACACATGCCCATCTACCCAGACTTTGAGGACAACACTATGGTGATGGATGAGAATGAACCATCTTCTGTGCAAGCACAAGCAAAGAGGGAGAAGGCAAGGACTGAAAAGGCTGCAAAGATGCCAACCATTGATGAGACATCTCGGTATCTTCTGAAGAGCAAGCAAGATCAGCTTGGCTACTTGATTGCCTCCACTCTAAGGATTGAGAAGGGATTGGCCACCCTGACTCAAAACCAGGAGAGCTTGGAGAGGATCATGGAGCAGAAGTTCTATGATTTAGATGTGAAGGTCACTAAGATCCAGTCAGTTGTTGAGCAACTTCAGGATGAAGTGCAGGAGAAGAAGGGCAAGTCTGCCACTGATGCTTTTGCTAGAGTGCCCAGAGGACAGAGATCTGCTGCAGTGCCTGTTACAGACACCAGAGCAACTTCATCTGCACCAGCTACTACTTCAGTGCCACCAGCACCCACTCCACTAGCTCCATCTACATCAACTGATGCCTTCGTCCTTGGAGTTTTATCTACACCACCACCTGAATACCAAGCCTGAGAGTCGATCTAGCATTATGCATTTTTATGAACTTTTTGGTAACTTGTTGCCAAAGGGGGAGAAAATGTATAGATCATAGACTTCGACAGAGAGTGTTGCTTTTTCTTCTCTCTTATTTGTTTGGTGGTTGAACTTTGTTTATTTGCTTGTTTGAGATACTTTATGCTTTTGTGTGATACTTGGATGATCATGTGTTTGATCATATGCTACCTTAATGCTTGCTGGATGACATTATCTTTTTATATCCCCATATGATCATTCACTTTGCTTGGTGATGAGTGCATGTATTTCATTATTATCATTTTGAGCGCTCCACCAAGATGTATGTGACGTGGAAGAGTAACCCATGCTCCTAACTCATTGTGCATTTGCAGCCCAAAGCAAATCTTAAACTATGCACAAATTTAGGGGGAGCTCTTGCTTTTCACATACTTCTCAAAGCGGCAATGTTTTTCACTATTATTATTATTTGTCGAAGCTTTGATCTATATGTTGTCATCAATTAACAAAAAGGGGGAGATTGAAAGTGCAACTATCCCTAGGTGGTTTTGGTAATTCCTAACAACATATAGCTCATTGAGCTAATGCTATATCAAGATTAATATCTCAGGAAAGCTCAATGATTGGCATGGCATGGATGAGAAAAGTGGACCCCTCAAAATGCTAAGGACAAAAGGATTGGCTCAATCTCAAAGCTCAAGACTCTACATTTTCTATTTAAGTGATCCAAGATCACATTGAGTCTATAGGAAAAGCCAATACTATCAAGGAGGGATGAGGTGTTGCTTAATGAGGCTCTTGCTCAAAATGCTTAGTGATATGCTCCAAAGCCCTCAACTACTTTCTCACATCCACATATGACCTAAACCAAAAGTCAAACTCGGCCCCACCGTTTCTTTCTATCCGGCGCCACCGAGTTGAAATGTCATCGCCACTGCCACAAACCCTAGGCAAATCGGTCTCACCGATAGGGATCTCGGTCTCACCGAGATGGGATTGTAATCTCTCTGTTTCCCTTCGTAACGTTTTGGTCCCACCGAGATGAGCGATCGGTCCCACCGAGATTGCAATGTAAACTCTCTGTGTCCCTTTCGTAACATTTCTGTCTCACCGAAATGAGCGAATTGGTCCCACCGAGTTTACTTGACCAACTCTCTGATTAACTTATTACCAAAATCGGTCTCACCGAGTTTTTGTAATCGGTCTCACCGAGATTACGTTATGCCCTAACCCTAACCATATCGGTCCTACCGAGTTGCATGTCGGTCCCACCGAAACTCCTAATGGTCACTAGCTTTGCTGAATCGGTCCGACCGAGTTTATCAATTCGGTCCCATCGAGATTGGCAAGTTGTGTGTAACGGTTAGATTTTGTGTGGAGGCTATATATACCCCTCCACCTCCTCTTCATTTGTGGAGAGATCCATCAGAACAAACCTACACTTCCAACTTACTTTTTCTGAGAGAGAACCACCTACACTTGTTTTGAGGCCAAGATATTCCATTCTTACCATATGAATCTTGATCTCTAGCCTTCCCCGAGTTGCTTTCCACTCAAATCTTCTTTCCACCAAATCCATATCATGTGAGAGAGAGTTGTGTGTTGGGGACTATCGGTGTCAAAACCGGCGGATCTTGGGTAGGGGGTCCCGAACTGTGCGTCTAGGCCGGATGGTAACAGGAGGCAGGGGACACGAAGTTTTACCCAGGTTCGGGCCGTCTCGATGGAGGTAAAACCCTACGTCCTGCTTGATTAATATTGATGGTATGGGTATTACAAGAGTTGATCTACCACGAGATCAGAGAGGCTAAACCCTAGAAGCTAGCCTATGGTATGATTGTTGATGTGTATGTTGTCCTACGGACTAAAACCCTCCGGTTTATATAGACACCGGAGAGGGTTAGGGTTACATAGTGTCGGTTACAATGGTAGGAGATCTGATCATCCGTATCTTCAAGCTTGCCTTCCACGCCAAAGAAAGTCCCTTTCGGATGCGGGATGGAGTCTTCAATCTTGTATCTTCATAGCCCGGGAGTCCGGTGGAAGGTATAGTTCGGCTATCCGAACACCCCTTAATCCAGGACTCCCTCAGTAGCCCCTGAACCAGGCTTCAATGATGACGGGTCCGGCGCGCAAATTGTCTTCGGCATTGCAAGGAGGGTTCCTCCTCCAAGTACTTCATAGAAGATTTTGAACACAAAGATAGTGTCCGACTCTGTAAAATAAGTTTCCACATATTGCCATAGAGAGAATAATAGTATTACCACAAATCTAATCTGCTGACGTATTCCGTGGTGCGACACGCCATGACCAAGCCTTTATCCGAGTCGTTCAATTACCCACCTCAGGGTGTCATGCGAGGTGGTTTCCTTGGCACGTCTTGTTAAAGCAGAGATCGTGTCCCCTTATCACGGGATTCTCATCAACACGGGCGTGGGTAACCCAACCGCTTCTAGGACTCCTAGATCATAGGCAAGTCCAAACGGACACGGGGAGGACGCTTGATATCCACCCTTGTTTATAAAGGGGCAAAGCTTCTACTTTTCCCTCCCGTGCTCAATCGAATCCTTCCCCCACCTCAAGCTCAAACGCCTGAAGCTCAGGTCAGGTGCTCCAAACCTTCAGTCATGTCCAGATCCAGCCTTCAAGGCCGATGGATGCCCTCCTCCGTCTCGGAAGAGGACATCAAAAAGTTGAGAGAGGCCAGGTATCTGACCGCCGAAATATCGCATCGGCTGCCTCCCCGAGGGCAGGCCGTCCCCTCTCCCAAACCCAACGAGTGCGTCGTGTTCGTCCCCCAGTTCCTACGAGGTCTAGGTTTTGCACTGGATCCTTTCGTCAGGGGCTTGATGTTTTATTACAGGCTAGACTTCCATGATCTAGCACCGGACTCCTTCCTGCATATCACGACTTTTGTTGTCGTATGCGAGGCCTTCCTCCGGGTTACCCCCCACTTTGGTTTATGGCTCAAGACCTTTGAAGTAAAGCCGAAGATGATCGAGGGGCAACATGCAGAGTGTGGAGGCGCCTCAATACGCAATATGGCAGGAGCTCCATGGCCCAAAGGTTCCATCCCAGAGGTGTCTGCATTGTGGCAATAGGAGTGGTTCTACATCACGACTCCTAGAAGCGCTAAGTGGGCGGCCGCCCCCGTTTTTCGCTCGGGCCCTCCGCCACGACTGATGTCATGGATCGGCAGAGGACTGAGCTGGGGTCCAGCCAAGGACGTGCCCTTATTACAAAGCCGCATTTGAGATCTCTTCGACGAAGATCTCAGTTTGGTCGCGGTAATGCAAGTTATGCTGGTCCGTCAAGTCCAGCCTTGCAAACATCAGCCCCTTCGCTTGTGGGAGTTCAATCCCGAGGGTCCGCGTGCCATTCAAAATTTTCTCGGCCTGACACACGAGGATATGTATAAGTTATTCTTCTGACCTCAAGTAGAGTGTCCGGAATTCACCGAGGACGTGGGCCTGAATAGTAACCGCACCGCCGAACAGGTAAGGAATCTTCCGGCTGAACATGTTATCTCTCCTTCGTTACGAAGTTATTTCTGAGAGTTTGCTTTTTCGACCAGGACTGGCTAGCAAAGGCGAAGTTGATTCGGTGTTCGGCCCCCCTCCCTGAGGGTTTGGAGAATCCGGTATTGGAAAAGATGCTCCAGGCCGCACCTTGCCCGGATCCCTTGAAGGAAGACACTGTGGAGGATAATACGGGCGGATGCGGGCCCCCAACGCTGCCTATTCTAACCGAGGGAGCGAGTGTCTCCGTGAAGGAAGACGACCGGAAGAGGAAAAGGACCGTGCCCGGGAATTCGAAAGCCGAAGCTTCCAAACGGGAGAAGAAATCTTCCGTCGGGGGCCCTACCTTGGGGGGCGCTGCTGCCGCACAAAGTCCGCAGGGGGATCAATTCTCCCAGGAGTCGTAAGTGACCCAAAAACTTTAATAGTACAGATATGCCATCCCTTTCTTCTGAGAAAATAACCACCGCATACATTTGTGCAGTTCGGGCCTTAGCCCCTCTCAAATGAGCTCATCTTCAGGGGATCTTCTTCCAGAGATGATGGAGAGCGAGACGCCTCCTCCGGACTCCTCTGCTCCGGAAGCGGGCGACCCTGAAGTGTCGTCGCAGAGGGCCTCTCCGAGTTCGGAGAGGCCAGAAGGTGATCCTATTGATCCCCGAGGCTCCCCGTGTCCGGCTCCCGAAGAGAGTGGACAAAAGAGTCCGGCGCGGTCTAGTGTGCGATCGGACATTCTGAGGGAGTTGGTGGGGCGAGCGGCCATCTCAGACGATCACCGTGTGCTAATGAATATGGTGATGGAGAGGATATCGTCCGCCGAAAGCGGATTGCATGAAGCTTTTATGAGTCTACTGACAGGCTTTGAGGTACGTAAAAAAGGAATGTGTAATAGTCCTGCACATGCTAGGTGTGCCCTGTGTATATAGTAGCCCCTGAGACTCTAGTTGTCGTCAGAAACGATGACGAACGGAGGATCATATTCCCAGGTAACCATACTGCCTTTATGTGCAGGAGATGGAAGCTCCGGTGGCCGGTCGGACGAGCCAATTTGCCCGTTTAGAACGGCGGTTGGATGTGGCAGATGCCGACATCGAGCTTCTTAACAGAAGGCTTGACGAGGCGCAGGGTAAGTATCCTTATCTGGTAAACGCCAAATAGGAAGAGTATGATGCCAGTGTTTTTAACATGTTATGACTACAGATGGAGCTGCCACTGTTGAAGCCTTGCAGGCAGAACTTGCCCAAGCCAAGGAACAAGCAAGATTGGGTAATGCGGCTGCTTTGAAGGCGGCCGAAGAGTCGCGAGCCGAGAAGGCCGCACATGGCGAGAGCCAGAAGAAGATGGCCAATATGGCCGTAGAATTAAAAGCCGCCGTAGACCGTTGTCGGGCTCTTGAAAAGGAAAACCAGGCGAAGGCATCAGACCTTGAGAAGGCTGCTATAACGGGAAAAGACCTCCGCTCTGCTATGAGGGCGAAGAAGGAGTAGTTGCGGGAAGCCGGGGATATTGTAGCCGGGAAGTCCTTTATGCTACAGTGGAAGTACGGAGATCCACAGTATGCCCCTCTGGATCGGCTGTGGAGTTCGGAGGATGCGTATATGGATTTGGCGGCAAGCGCTGCCGATGCGACCAAGTACTTCCAGAGTCATACGAACCGCGAAGTAGACCAGCTATTTTGGAAGCAATTCCTTTCTCCCGAGCGTCCGCTTTCGTTGACGGACCAATTAGCCGAATGGGCCGAACTGAATAGGTAGTCCGGACTCTCCATGAGGTCTATTGTGGATCAGCTATCGCCTGGAAGGTCAAAACCGAGCAGCTATTTCAGCTTGGTGCAGCAGGTCCTCGATGTGGTGCCGCACATAAATGCGATGAAGAGATCGGCATGCATAGAAGGCGCACGGATGGCCTTTGCCCATGCTAAAGCGTACTGGACAGAGATGGATGCTACCACTGTTGCAGCGTAGGATTCGGCCATAGGTCGAAGGGCTGTTGAGCACTACTTTGAGGAAGTACTTGAGGGTGCTCGTTTGATAGAGACCCAGTGCTCAAAAAATATTATGTTTGAGTGACATGTAATCTCATTGTAAGCGAAATGCTTTTATAAATTTTTATGAGGCTACTTTTGTACTTTTGCCTGAAAGTAATGTGATGCCTGCTGGGCGGCCGTTTATGTATACATGAGTATAACCTGAAAGATTGCAGTCGTCGGCTTCAACCCCCACGCATATAATGCGGAGGTGTTCGCAGAAACATGCATTCACACTTAACCCAACGTCTTGGTCCTGTTAAGGAGGTCATAGCGGAGCGAGCGAGGCTACCGGACTATAATGCTTTAACACTTTCACTTAGCCATAGGAGTTTGACAGTGGGGCTACTAGATAGCCCCTGGTGGCTCCGTACTCTCCCGATCCTAGGGTGCGTATATGCCTGGCCGAAAAGCGGCCCTTCGTTCAAGCGGAGGAATTCTAACATTCCCATGAGTCATCGAGTGGTTGACCAGTCTCACGCTAGATCGTGACAGTCAGTTTTCGGCTTTCTCTACTGAGGTGCTCGTCCGGATAAACCAGGGCACAATCGCAGTAGTTCTCCTGGTGCTACCTTAGCCGGTAAAGCGGAACGTAAGGCACCAAAACGCAGGAGCCGGGCAAACCCAACATTTGACCAAAGACAATGATTCGGAGCTGATGCATATAGAGCCAAACTCGCGACGCCGAACACTCCCTAAGGTATTCGGTCTTTGTGGTATAAACCGGGCCTGAAGAATGGCATTTGTAAGAAGCCCCTTGTGTCCAGGTACATGCATTGTTCTGGCGTGGCCACATTCCAAGACGTCAGCATCCTACTCAACAGTGAATATGTATCAACAAGAGACAGTAAAAAAGGTTTACGCAGGGTCTTAATCTAAAAAGAATCCTTAGGTCGGGTCCCTGTTGCATGTCTGCGCCTGTGTCTCCGTTGTGCCGTATCCTGGACGGGTGTAGCACGATGATCATCTATAAAAGAGAGGAATTTAGGTGAAAAGGTTGTTGTGCAAAAGGATAGTTTTCTAAAGAAACCATGTATAATTCAAGATAAGAAGAAATCGCCACTCGTTTGCGTGTGTTGAGCCCCTTGTACTTTTGAAAGATAGGGGTGTGACCGTTTATTCGATATGAGTAGAGGCGCCGGACTTGACTAGTTGTGACTGAGGTCTTGACGACCTATTGGATGCTTTTGCTGGTCCGGGCGCCTTTATTGTGCGGCTGCCAAGGCAGCCTCACTCTCTTCGGTGAGCAGAGATCGCTTGATACTTCTGTGCACTAAAATGATGCCACGAGGACCGGGCATCTTGAGTGTTAGTGAGGCATAGTGTGGTATTGCATTAAAGCGAGCGAAAGCTTCGCGTTCGAGTAGTGCTTGATAGCCACTTTTAAACGGAGTGACGTGGAAAGTTAAATGCTCGCGACGGAAGTTATCAGGGGAGCCGAATATAACTTGTAGTAGGAGGGAGCCCGTACAACGAGCCCCTAGGCCTAGCGTTACTCCTTTAAAGGTAGTATTGCTATGGTGAATTTGTGTTGGGTCTAACCCCATCCCGCGGATTGTATCTTGATATATTAGGTTTAGGCTACTGCCGCCATCCATCAAGACTCGTGTGAAGTGGTATCCGCCAATTACTGGGTCTAATACCAGGGCAGCCCATCCTGCATGCCGGGTACTTGATGCGTAATCGCGATGGTCGAAGGTGATAGGTTGGGACGACCAGTGGCGGGACTTCGCGGTGACAGGCACTTGGGTATGTTTTTCAGGGAGTGCCGCATTGTTTTTTCTCTTGATCACGTGTAACACGTTTACTATTTTGACTTCGGGTGGAAATTTCTTTTGTCCCCCCTTGTCTTGCTTGGGAGGGTCGTCCTCGTCTTCACTTGGTGTATCCTCCCCCTTGTGTATGGCGTTAAGCTTGCCGGACTGCTTGAAGACCCAACATTCTCTGTGGGTATGATTAGCAGGTTTGCTAGGGGTACTATGGATCTGCCATACTTGGTCCAGGATTTTGTTGAGGCTGGACAGTTCATCCCTGGTGCCTTTGGAGGGCGGCTTTTGGTTTGACCGAGGGACTTTGAATCTGGCGATTACTGCCGTGCCCTTCGTGCTGTCTTCTTTATTCTGTCGTTTGTTATTGTTGTTGCGCCGTGATTTCCCGTTTCCATCTCTAACTTCAGATGTACTGGGGTCGCTGCTGCTGCATCTGGCTAGCCAGCTGTCCTCACCCGCGCAAAAGCGGGTCATGAGGTTTGTTAATGTGGCCATCGTTCTCGGCTTGTTTTGGCCGAGGTGTCTGGCGAGCCATTCGTCGCGGACGCTGTGCTTGAAAGCCGCTAAGGCTTCAGCGTCCGGAAAGTCGACAATCTGGTTCTTTTTAGTAAGAAACCTATTCCAAAGCTTTCGGGATGACTCTCCGGGCTGTTGAGTTATGTGACTCAGGTCGTCCGCATCCGGAGGTCGGACATACGTCCCTTGAAAGTTTGCCCGAAAGGCGTCTTCGAGCTCTTCCCAACTTCCAATGGAGCTTTCGGGGAGGCCTTTGAGCCAGTGACGAGCTGGCCCTTTGAGTTTGAGAGGTAAGTACTTGATGGCGTGGAGATTATCCCCTCGAGCCATATGTATATGGAGGATATAGTCCTCAATCCAGACCCCATGGTCTGTTGTTCTGTCGTATGCCTCTATGTTTACGGGCTTGAATCCCTCTGGGAATTCGTGGTCCAGCACCTCATCGGTGAAACATAGGGGGTGTGCGGCACCCCTGTAGCTGGGTGTGCCGCGTTGTTCGGATGTTTGTTGTGTTGCATTGTATGCTGGGGCGCGCTTGCGTGGTCCATAGATGGATCTTGTTGCACCGTCCTTTGGGTGCGAGCCCTCGCATGGGTCGCGTGTTGTATTGTGAGCGGCGTTGCATGCCATTCTGCGGTGGTAGAGGGGTCGTTTATCCGACCGGGTGGCTGCTTTGATATTTGGTTGTGGGGGGTCTGAGGCCTCCTCATCGAATTCGGGTAGCAGCTTTCGCTTTGGGTAGCTTTTGGAGGGGCGATTGACGCCGTACCTTACTACGGTGTTGAGTATCTTGCTCCATCTGAATTGGAGCGTGTCTTGTGCGGCCTTGAGCCTTCGCTTCTGCTTTTTAAGGCTCCTCGCGGTGACAACGAGCCTTTTACGGGCATTCTGCTGCTCCGGGTGCCTGTCCGGCGTTATGTCGTCCGGACCATTATCCCTGATAGGATTTGTTTTTTCAGTTTGATTATCCGGATTGTCGTTGTTCAACAGCGGTTCGTCCTGCTCCAGCGCTGGGTTTGTGTGATCGCTATTTCTGTCGAGGTGGGTTTTGGGGCGGCACTTGCGTCGCCGCTTTGACTGCTTTTCGAGCAAACAATCCTTTGGTGCGTCCCTCCGTTCCTCGTCGTCATCTTTTGGTGCGTCCACCATGTATACGTCGTATGACGAGGTGGCGCTGCAAGGCTCAATAGGCGCTGGTTCTTTATCGTCTCCTTCATCGGCGTCCATACCGTCAATGTCGTCGGAGTCGAAGTCGAGCATGTCGGTTAAATCGTCGATAGTGGCTACCAAGTGGGTGGTGGGTGGGCTTTGAACTTCTCCATCGTCCGAATCCCAACCTTGCTGACCGTAGTCCGGCCAGGGCTCTCCTGATAGAGAGAGAGACTCCAGTGTCTTCAGAATATCGCCGAAGGGCGAGTGCTGAAAGATGTCCGCGGTAGTAAACTCCATGACCGGCGCCCAATCGGATCCGATTGGCAGGGGCGCAGGGGGTTCGGAGTCCGGAGAGGAGTCCGGCTCCTCGGAGTCACGAGTCTCGCAAAGTGCGGGGCTGGTGTTCGGCTCGATCACCGTTGGGATCTCAGCCCCCGAGGCAGCGTCCAACCGCCTGTCCTCGATCGGCGCGGCCGGCTCCGAACTAGGGGTCGGAGCCGACGCGGGTGTGGCCTCCAGGGCACTGCTCGGCGGCAGAGCTAGATCATGCTCATCGTGACAGTGCGGCGCGCTCGGCAGTGGTTCGAATCCGTCGAAGATCAAGTCCCCGCGGATGTCGGCCGTGTAGTTTAAACTTCCGAATCTGACCTGACGGCCAGGGCCGTAGGTTTTGATCTGCTCTAGATGAAGATCTGTCCGGGGAGGAAGGTCTCACCCTGGACTACATCGCCATTGATGATCGTAGGAGCCATCGGGCCTGACGGCGACGGCACAGAGGAACTCTCAATGAAAGCACCAATGTCGGTGTCAAAACTGGCGGATCTCGGGTAGGGGGTCCCGAACTGTGCGTCTAGGCCGGATGGTAACAGGAGGCAGGGGACACGAAGTTTTACCCAGGTTCGGGCCCTCTCGATGGAGGTAAAACCCTACGTCCTGCTTGATTAATATTGATGGTATGGGTATTACAAGAGTTGATCTACCACGAGATCAGAGAGGCTAAACCCTAGAAGCTAGCCTATGGTATGATTGTTGATGTGTATATTGTCCTACGGACTAAAACCCTCCGGTTTATATAGACACCGGAGAGGGTTAGGGTTACATAGAGTCGGTTACAATGGTAGGAGATCTGATCATCCGTATCTTCAAGCTTGCCTTCCACGCGAAGGGAAGTCCCTTGCCGATGCGGGACGGAGTCTTCAATCTTGTATCTTCATAGCCCGGGAGTCCGGCAGAAGGTATAGTTCGGCTATCCGAACACCCCTTAATCCAGGACTCCCTCAGGGGCACAAGAGCAAGGAGTTCATCATCAACACACCATTTGTTACTTCTTGGAGAGTGGTGTCTCCTAGATTGGCTAGGTGTCACTTGGGAGCCTCCGACAAGATTGTGGAGTTGAACCAAGGAGTTTGTAAGGGCAAGGAGATCGCCTACTTTGTGAAGATCTACCACTAGTGAGGCAAGTCCTTCGTGGGCGACAGCCATGGTGGGATAGACAAGGTTGCTTCTTCGTGGACCCTTCATGGGTGGAGCCCTCCGTGGACTCGCGCAGCTGTTACCCTTCATGGATTGAAGTCTCCATCAATGTGGATGTACGATAACACCACCTATCGGAACCACGACAAAAACATACGTGTCTCCTATTGCGTTTGAATCCTCCAAACCCCTCCCTTTACATTCTTGCAAGTTACATGCTTTACTTTTCGCTGCTCATATACTCTTTGCATGCTTGCTTGAATTGTGTTAAGTTTGCTTGACTTGTCCAAAGTTGATAAAATCTGCCAAGAACTAAAATTGGGAAATGGATTAGTTTTATTTGGTTAAGTAGTCTAATCACCCCCCTCTAGACATACTTTCGATCCTACACAAGTTGCTGCGTCTAGACTGTCTGTCCCCTTCTTCACCACCTATCATGTTTTGGAAAGCCAGTCGAACACCGCCGCGGAGGCTATCCGTCAGGCTGGCCTAATGATGGAGCGGATGAAGGTGGTGCACGACAATAGTCAGGCTGCTTACGACGCCAGCGCGGCTCTTCGAGCCAATGTCCAGGTAAGTTGACTTCTGACTGAACTTGACTTCCGACTGAACTTGTCTTGTTAGGATATGCTACCTGAATATTTTCCTTCGCACAATCTCTTATTGTCTGCTTCGAATTTGTACACCCACTGGGTGTTTTGTCGTCTTTATTATTTGCACTCTTCCACTCGGTCTGGTCGAATGGGATCTGAACCAGTGGGGGCACACTAAGTGCACCCACTGAGTGTAGTCCCCGAGACCGCAGTCGACTGCTGGCAGTCGGCTGGGGTCTGAGCACTTTTCATCTCTTTTCTTTTATTTTGTGCACTCGATCTAGGCGGGCCAGCCGAGTGAAATCCAAACCAGTGGGAGCATGCCAAGTGCACCCACTAGGTGTAGTCCCCGAGACCGCAGTCGACTGCTGGTAGTCGGCTGAGGTCTGAGCACTCTTTTTTTTGGTATTCGGTCTGGGCAGACCAGCCGAATGGAATCCAACCCAGTGGGGGCACGTCAAGTGCACCCATTGGGTGTAGTCCCCGAGACCGCAGTCGACTGTTGGCAGTCGGTTGGGGTCTGAGTAGTCTTGAAGCTTTATTCACCCGGAAGTAAATAATCTTTGATCTCGTCGATAGATATGTCTTTTACTTACTGCAGAAATCTTGCACCCTCATTTCCAAGTTCGCCGAATTTGAGGAGAAGTAGAGGCAACTCAACCTTGACCTGGAGCTGGCCCAACAAAACTTAAAGAAGGCTCAAGATGAAGTTGCCGATGTGGAAGGTAACTGCCTGTCGACTGCTCATGTCGATCGTTCTTTAAATTATCCCTTCGATCTTCTGTTTGATCTAAATGTGTACTTTGCAGAGAAAATGAGGCTGGCCCTGGAGAAAAAGCATCTAGATATTGCAGCTGCGCAGAAGGGGGCTCAGGAGAAGACTGCCCTTGCCGACCAGAAACTGGCTTCAGTCGGAGCACTAGAGGAAGAAATCAACAAGCTGAAGTCATCTCTCACTGAATCCCATCGAGAGGCGACTCGTTTGAAAAAAGATAAAGTGGCTCTGACCGACCAGCTAGAGAGCATGACTCGCAGGAGGAACGATTTGAAGGCTTATCTGAAAGCTCTTGCCAAGAAACTCTTTCTTATGCTCGAAGGTACCTCTTTTTTACTCGACTGTTTTACTTGTTTGCAAGTTGGATCCGACCAGTCGACTCATTAACTCTTTGACTTTGCAGAATTCTGCCAAAACTTTGAAGAGGATACTGGACGAGTCGAGACAGGCTTGGACCCTATCCTTTCTCCAGTCGGCGATGAGGCTGCCATGAATGTGCTTCGACTGGAATCCCGCGTCGCCGGTGTTACAAGTTACCTTGCCCGTCTGAAGGTGGCAGTTTCACGCAGCGAATCATCGCTCTGGCCAAGGGCAACGTTTCAGAATGATCTCGAGTCTCTGTTGGCTCGACTCAATGAGGTCCCTGGCCGAGTGCAGGAATGGAAGAAGTCCTCTACCCGCTACCGTGCTGACGTGGCTCTGTCACTGGTCAGGGTCCACTGCAGAGAGGCTCGAGAAGAGAAGCTGGCGGCGATCAAGGTTGCCAACACAAAAAGGCACGACTTCCAGTCCTTCATGGAAACTTTCATTGCTGCTGCCACTCGGATCACAGACGGGATCGACTTGGACGAGTCCATCGAGCCTGCCAGTCCTCCTCCAGCTGAGTGAACCAACTTGAAACTCAAACTTGCTTTGAAATTTGCCTCGGTATGCCGAGTGGTTATTGTAACCGTTAAACTCTTTCGGGTCTGACGCCCGAGTACTTTTATCTTCGTCTTGAGACCTTTGAGATTTTATCTGATCTTGGTTTATCTTCTGCATGTGCTTGCATTTACCTTCGAGTGGAACTTATTCTTCACTCAGAATATTCTTTGAGATGTCACTTTGATGGAAATATCCCAGTCGGCCTACACCTCGTCATCCTTGCAGATAGGGATGGAGCGCACATTGTACTTGTGGCGCAGCTCCGTGGAGAGGATTGTAGTCGACCTGCACCTCGTCATCCTTGCGGATAGGGATGGAGCAGACATTGTACTAGTGGCACAGCTCTGTGGAGAGGATTGCAGTCGACCTGAACCTCGTCATCCTTGCAGATAGGGATGGAGCGGACATTGCACTTGTGGCGCAACTCCATGGAGAGGATTGCAGTCGACCTGCACCTCGTCATCCTTGCAGATAGGGATGGAGCGGACATTGTACTTGTGGCTCAGCTCTGTGGAGAGGATTTTTCAACTTAGGCGAGTACTAGACTGCAACTAAGCCCCCGAGTGTGAGGTTTGCCCATCACTCGGTAGGATTTTTGAAACTTAGGCGAGTACTGGACTGCAGCTAAGCCCCCGAGTGTGAGGTTTGCTCATCACTCGGTAGGATTTTTGAAACTTAGGCGAGTACTGGATTGCAGCTAAGCCCCCGAGTGTGAGGTTTGCTCATCACTCGGTAGGATTATTGAAACTTAGGTGAGTACTAGACTGCAGCTAAGCCCCCCGAGTGTGAGGTTCGCTCATCAC
>NC_041380.1:485527761-485569629 GCF_002162155.2 Triticum dicoccoides
CATCACTTGGTAGGATTTTTAAAACTTAGGCGAGTACTGGACTACAGCTAAGCCCCGAGTGTGAGGTTTGCTCATCACTCGATAGGATTTTTGAAACTTAGGCGAGTACTGGACTGCAGCTAAGCCCCTGAGTGTGAGGTTTGCTCATCACTCGGTAGGATTTTTTTAAACTTAGGCGAGTACTGGACTACAGCTAAGCCCCCGAGTGTGAGGGTCGCTCATCACTCGGTAGGATTTTTAAAACTTAGGCGAGCACTGGACTGCAGCTACGCCTCCGAGTGAGAGGCTTGCTCATCAATCGGTAGGATTTTTAAGACTTAGGGGAGTACTGGACTGCAGCTAAGCCTTCGAGTGAGAGGCTTGCTCATCACTCGGTAGGATTTTTAAAACTTAGGCGAGTACTGGACTGCAGCTAAGCCTCCGAGTGAGAGGCTTGCTCATCACTCGGTAGGATTTTTAAAACTTAGGCAAGTACTGGACTGTAGCTAAGCCTCCGAGTGAGAGGCTTGCTCATCACTCGGTAGGATTTTTAAAACTTAGGCGAGTATTGGACTGCAGCTAAGCCTCGGAGTGAGAGGCTTGCTCATCACTCGATAGGATTTTTAAAACTTAGGCGAGTACCGTATTGCAGCTAAGCCTCCGAGTGAGAGGCTTGCTCATTAGTCGGTAGGATTTTTAAAACTTAGGCGAGTACTGGACTGCAGCTAAGCCTCCGAGTGAGAGGCTTGCTCATCACTCGGTAGGATTTTTTAAAACTTAGACGAAACGGATTCGCAGCTAAGCCCCCGAGTGAGAGGCTTGTTCATCACTCGGTAGAATTTTTTAAACTTAGGCGAAACGGATTCGCAGCTAAGCCACCCACTGGGGGACTTCAGAAACAAGCGTAAACAATCGACAATCTTTTTAGAAGACTGTAAAATTCTTGTCTTTGATAAACAAACTATAAATGTCTTATTACATCTCAACAGACTGAGTGCTTAAGTATAAAAGGGGCAGAGCAGCTCCGCATTCCAGGCACGCGGCTCGTCTTTCTTGTGCTCGACATCGTAGAGGTGGTATGCTCCATTGTGGAGCACTCTGGTGACCACGAAGGGGCCTTCCCAAGAGGGAGCAAGCTTGTGTGGTTTCTGTTGATCCACTCGGAGAACTAAGTCTCTTGAAATGCTCGACCCCTCACGTTTCTGGCATGGAATCGACGCAGGTCTTGCTGATAGATGGTTGATCGGATCAAGGCCATCTCTCTTTCTTCTTCCAGGAGGTCAACTGCATCATGCCTTGCTTGTTCTGCTTCTTCCTCTATGAACAGCTCGACTCAGGGTGCATTGTGGAGCAAGTCACTCGAAAGTACAGCTTCGGCTCCATAAACCAAGAAAAATGGGGTTCTGCCAGTCGACCGATTGGGAGTTGTCCTCAATCCCCACAATACTGATGGAAGTTCGTCGACCCAGGCTCCTGCTGCGTCTTTGAGATCACGCATCAGTCGGGGTTTCAATCCTTTGAGAATCAATCCATTTGCTCTTTCAGTTTGTCCATTCGATTGGGTATGGGCGACTGAGGCATAGTCGACTCGAGTACCTTGTGAAGCACGGAAAGTTCTGAACTCATCAGAGTCGAAGTTTGATCCGTTGTCAGTGATGATGCTGTGTGGAACACCATATCTGAATGTTAACTCTCTGATGAAGCTGACAACAGTACTGGCATCTAGGTTGTTGATATGCTTGGCCTCAATCCACTTGGTGAACTTGTTGACTGCTACAAGCACATGAGTGAATCCGCTACTACCAGTCCTCAGAGGTCCAACCATGTCTAATCCCCAAACAGCAAAGGGCCAGATGAGTGGAATGGTCTTCAGGGCCAACGCGGGCTTGTGAGACATGTTGGAGTAAAACTGGCAACCTTCACATTTGTCGACTATTTCTTATGCCATCTCATTTGCCGTGGCCAGTAAAATCCCGCTCGGTATGCTTTGGCCACAATGGTCCAAGAGGACGCATGATGACCACAGGTCCCCGAGTGGATGTCATTGAGGATCACTCGACCTTCTTCAGGCGTTATGCATTTCTGGCAAACTCCAATCACACTTACTCTGAACAACTGTCATCTTATCACAATAAAGGCTTTAGATCGACGGACGATCTGTCGAGCCTCTTCTTCATCTTCTGGGAGTTCCCTTCTAAGAATGTATGCGATATATGGTACTGTCCAATCGGGGGTGATGACCAAAACTTCCATGATCAAGTCGACCACGGCTGGAATCTCGATTTCAGTCGGATCGGTGGCACTCTTCGGCTATGGGGGCTCTTCAATGAAGGGATCTTCTTGAACTGAAAGTGTATGAATATGCTCCAGGAAAACATTGCTAAAAATGGCTTCTCTCTTTGAGCCTATCTTTGCCAGATCATCGGCCGCTGTATTTTTCAGTCGAGGGATGTGATGGAGCTCTAATCCCTCAAATCTCTTTTCTAGCTTTCTCACCGCATTGCAATAACCAATCATAGCTGGGCTTCTGACATCCCACTCCTTAATTACTTGATTGACCACCAAATCTGAGTCGCCATAGACCATGAGGCGACGGATGCCGAGTGAAATGGCCATGCGCAACCCGTACAGAAGTGCCTCATATTCGGCTTCATTGTTGGAGGAGTAAGTGAATCTGGAGAACATAGCTGAGTTTGTCACCGCGGGGGGATACTGTTGGGTTACGTAGCAGAAATTCAAAATTTTCCTACGTGTCACCAAGATCTATCTATGGAGAGACCAGCAACGAGTAGAAAGAGAGTGCATCTACATACCCTTGTAGATCGCTAAGCGGAAGCATTCAAGTGAACGGGGTTGATGGAGTCGTACTCGTCGTGATTCAAATCACCGATGATCCTAGTGCCGAACAGACGGCACCTCCACGTTCAACACACGTATAGCCCGGTGACGTCTCCCACGCCTTGATCCAGCAAGGAGAGAGGGAGAGGTTGAGGAAGACTCCATCCAACAGCAGCACAACGGCGTGGTGGTGGTGGAGGAGCGTGGCAATCCAGCAGGGCTTCGCCAAGCACCATGGGAGAGGAGGAGTAGGAAGAGACGTAGGGCTGTGCCAGAACTTCGTGTATAGCTCCCATGCGCCTCCCCACTATATATAGGTGTGGAGGGGCTGGTTTCTTGCCCTCCAAGTCCATTGGGGCGTTGGCCAAGGTGGGAGGAAAGAAATCTTATTATTTCCTTCCCCACCGATTGTTATCCCCCCCGTTTTAGGGATCTTGATCTTATCCCTTCGGGATATGATCTTATTACTTCTAAGGGGGGATCTTGGTGCGCCTTGACCAGGGGTGTGGGGCCTTGCCCCCACTACCCACGTCCATGTGGGTCCCCCCATGCAGGTGGGCCCCACTCCGGAACCTTCTAGAACCTTCCCGGTACAATACCGAAAAAACCCGAACATTTTCCGGTGGCCAAAATAGGACTTCCCATATATAAATCTTTACCTCCGGACCATTCCGGAACTCCTGGTGACGTCCGGGATCTCATCCGGGACTCCGAACAACATTCGGTAACCACATACAAACTTCCTTTATAACCCTAGCGTCATCGAACCTTAAGTGTGTAGACCCTACGGGTTCGGGAGACATGTAGACATGACCGAGACGTTCTCCGGTCAATAACTAACAGCGGGATCTGGATACCCATGATGGCTCCCACATGTTCCACGATGATCTCATCGGATGAACCACGATGTCAAGGACTTAATCAATCCCGTATTCAATTCCCTTTGTCTATCGGTATGTTACTTGCCCGAGATTCGATCGTCGGTATCCAATACCTTGTTCAATCTTGTTACCGGCAAGTCACTTTACTCGTTCCGTAACACATCATCTCGTGATCAACTCCTTGGTCACATTGCACATATGATGATGTCCTACCGAGTGGGCCCAGAGATACCGCTCCGTTTACACGGAGTGACAAATCCCAGTCTCGATCCGCATAAAACAATAGATACTTTCGGAGATACCTGTAGTGCACCTTTATAGTCACCCAGTTACGTTGTGACGTTTGATACACCCAAGCACTCCTACGGTATCCAGGAGTTACACGCTCTCATGGTCGAAGGAAGAGATACTTGACATTGGCAAAGCTCTAGCAAATGAACTACACGATCTTTTGTGCTAGTCTTAGGATTGGGTCTTGTCCATCACATCATTCTCCTAATGATGTGATCCCGTTATCAACGACATCCAATGTCCATAGCCAGGAAACCATGACTATCTGTTGATCACAACGAGCTAGTCAACTAGAGGCTCACTAGGGACATATTGTGGTCTATGTATTCACACGTGTATTACGATTTCCGGATAATACAGTTATAGCATGAATAAAAGACAATTATCATGAACAAGGAAATATAATAATAATACTTTTATTATTGCCTCTAGGGCATATTTCCAATAGTCTCCCACTTGCACTAGAGTCAATAATCCAGTTCACATCGCCATGTGATTAACACTCACAGGTCACATCGCCATGTGACTAATACCCAAGAGTTTACTAGAGTCAGTAGTCTAGTTCACATCACTATGTGATTAACACTCAATGAGTTTTATGTTTGATCATGTTGCTTGTGAGAGAGGTTTTAGTCAACAGGTCTGAACCTTTCAGATCCGTGTGTGCTTTACAAATCTCTATGTCATCTCCTAGATGCAGCTACCACGCTCTATTTGGAGCTATTCCAAACAACTGTTCTACTTGGAGCTATTCTAAATTATTGCTCCATTATATGTATCCGGTCTCTCTACTCAGAGCTATCCGGATAGGTGTCAAGCTTGCATCATCGTAACCTTTACGACGAACTCTTTTACCACCTCCATAATCGAGAAAATTCCTTAGTCCACTAGTTACTAAGGATAACTTTGACCGCTGTCCTGTGAGCCATTCTTGGATCACTCTTGTACCCCTTGACTGACTCATGGCAAGGCACACTTCAGGTGCGGTACACAACATAGCATACTGAAGAGCCTACGTCTTAAGCATAGGGGACGACCTTCGTCCTTTCTCTCTATTCTGCCGTGGTCGAGCTTTAAGTCTTAACTTCGTACCTTACAACTCAGGCAAGAACTCCTTCTTTGACTGGTCCATCTTGAACACCTTCAAGATCATGTCAAGGTATGTGCTCATTTGAAAGTATTATTAAGCATTTTGATCTATCCTTATAGATCTTGATGCTCAATGTTCAAGTACCTTAATCCAGGCTTTCCATTGAAAAACACTTTCAAAATAACCCTATATGCTTTCCAGAAATTCTACGTCATTTCTGATCAACAATATGTCAACAACATATACTCATCAGAAATTCTATAGTGCTCCCACTCACTTCTTTGGAAATACAAGTTTCTCATAAACTTTGTACAAACCCAAATTTTTTGATCATCATCAAAGCATACATTCCAACTCCGAGATGCTCACTCCAGTCCTTAGAAGGATTGCTGGAGCTTTGCATACTTATTAGCATCTTTCGGGATTGACAAAACCTTCCGGTTGTATCACATACAACCTTTCCTCATTAAAATCGTCGAGGAAACAATGTTTTGACATCCTATCTGCAAGATTTCATAAATAATGCAGTAATCGCTAATATAATTCCAACAGACTCTTAGCATCACTACGAGTGAGAAAATCTCATCGTAGTCAACTCCTTGAACTTGTCGGAAAACATCTTAACGACAAGTCGAGCTTTCTTAATGGTGACATTTACCATCATTGTCCGTCTTCCTTTTGAAATCCATCTGTACTCATTAGCCTTACGACCATCGAGCCGTTCTGCCAAAGTCTACACTTTGTTTTCATACATGGATCCTCTCTCGGATTTTATGGCCTCAAGCCATCTATCGGAATCCGGGCCCACCATCGCTTCTCCATAGCTCGTAGGTTCATTGTTGTCTAGCAACATGACCTTCAAGACAGGATTACGTACCACTCTGAAGTAGTACGCATCCTTGTCATCCTACGAGGTTTGGGAGTGACTTGATCCGAAGTTTCATGATCAATATCATAAGCTTCCACTTCAATTGGTATAGGTGCCACAGGAACAACTCCCTGTGCCCTGTCACACACTAGTTGAAGAGACGGTTCAATAACCTCATCAAGTCTCCACCATCCTCCCACTCAATTCTTTCGAGAGAAACTTTTCCTCGAGAAAGGACCCGATTCTAGAAACAATCCATATCGCTTTCGGATCTGAATTAGGAGGTATACCCAACTGTTTTGGGTTTCCTATGAAGATGCATTTTATCCGCTTTGGGTTCGAGCTTATCAACCTGAAACTTTCTCATATAAGCGACGCAGCCCCAAACTTTTAAGAAACGACAACTTAGGTTTCTCTAAACCATAATTCATATGGTGTCATCTCATCGGAATTACGTGGTGCCCTATTTAAAGTGAATGTGGTTGTCTCTAATGCCTAACCCATGAACGATAGTGGTAATTCGATAAGAGACATCATGGTACGCACCATATCCAATAGGGTGCAACTATGATGTTCGGACACACCATCACATTATGGTGTTCCAGGCGGTATTAATTGCAAAACAATTTCCACAATGTCTTAATTGTGTGCCAAAACTCGTAACTCAGATATTCATCTCTATGATCATATCATAGACATTTTATCCTCTTGTCACAATGATCTGCTACTTCACTCTGAAATTACTTGAACCATTCAATAATTCAGACTTGTGTTTCATCAAGTAAATATACTCAACATTTACTCGAATCATCTGTGAAGTAAGAACATAATGATATTCACTGCATGCCTCAGCACTCATTCGACTGCACACATCAAAATGTGTTACTTCCAACAAGTTGCTATCTTGTTCCATCTTACTGAAAATGAGGCTTTTCAGTCATCTTGCCCATGTGGTATGATTTGCATATCTCAAGTGATTCACAATCAAGTGAGTCCGAACGATCCATTTGCATGGAGTTTCTTCATGCATATACACCAATAGACATGGTTTGCATGTCTCAAACTTTTCAAAAACGAGTGAGTCCAAAGATCCATCAACATGGAGCTTCTTCATGCGTTTTATACCATTATGACTTACATGGCAGTGCCACAAGTAAGTGGTACTATCATTACTATCTTATATCTTTTGGCATGAAAATGTGTATCACTACGACCGAGATTCAATAAACCATTCCTTTAGGTGCAAGACCATTGAAGGTATTATTCAAAAATAGAGTAACCATTATTCTCCTTAAATGAATAACCGTATTGCGATAGACATAATCCAATCATGTCTATGCTCAACGCAAACACCAATCTCGGTGGTAGAGGGAGCGTGCGATGCTTGATCATATCAACCTTGGAAACACTTCCAACATATATCGTCAGCTCACCTTTAGCTAGTCTCCGTTTATTCCGTAGCTTTTATTTCGAGTTACTAACACTTAGCAACCGAACCGGTATCCAATACCCTGGTGCTACTAGGAGTACTAGTAAAGTACACATTAACATAATGTATATCCAATATACTTCTATCGACCTTGCCAGCCTTCTCATCTACCAAGTATCTAGGGTAATGCTGGTTGTTCCCCTTATTACAGAAGCACTTAGTCTCGGGTTTGGGTTCAACCTTGGGTTTCTTCACTAGAGCAGCAGCTGAATTGCCGTTTCATGAAGTATCCCTTTGTTCCCTTGCCCTTCTTGAAACTAGTGGTTTCACCAACCATCAACAATTGATGCTCCTTCTTGATTTCTACTTTCGCGGTGTCAAACATCATGAATATTTCAAGGATCATCATATCTATCCCTGATATGTTATAGTTAATCACGAAGCTCTAGCAGCTTGGTGGCAATGACTTTGGGGAAACATCACTATCTCATCTGGAGGATCAACTCCCACTCGATTCAAGTGATTGTTGTGCTCAGGCAATCTGAGCACAAGCTCAACGATTGAGCTTTTCTCCCTTAGTTTGCAGGCTAAGAAAATCGTCGGAGGTCTTATACCTCTTGACGTGGGCACGAGCCTGAAATCCCAATTTCAGCCCTCGAAACATCTCATATGTTCCGCGACGTTTCGAAAACGTCTTTGGTGCCTCTACTTAAACCATTTAATTGAACTATCACGTAGTTATCAAAACGTGTATGTCCGATGTTCGCAACATCGACAAACGACGTTGGGGTTCAGCACACTGAGCGGTGCATTAAGGACATAAGCTTTCTACTGATCGCATAATCGCTACTATCAACTTTCAACTATATTTTCTCTAGGAACATATCTAAACAGTGGAACTAAAGCGCGAGCTTACGACATAATTAGCAAAAGGTCTTTTGACTATGTTCAGGATAATTAAGTTCATCTTATGAACTCCCACTTAGATAGACATCCCTCTGGTCATCTAAGTGATCACATGATCCGAGTCAACTAGGCCGTGTCCGATCATCACGTGAGACGGACTAGTCATCATCGGTGAACATCTTCATGTTGATCGTATCTACCATACGACTCATGCTCGACCTTTCAGTCTCCGTGTTCCGAGGCCATGTCTGCACATGCTAGGCTCGTCAAGTTAACCCTAAGTGTTTTCGCTGTGTAAAACTGTCTTACACCCGTTGTATGTGAACGTAAGAATCCATCACACCCGATCATCACGTGGTGCTTAGAAGCGACGAACTGTAGCAACGGTGCACAGTTAGGGGAGAACACTTCTTGAAATTTTGTAAGGGATCATCTTATTTACTACCGTCGTCCTAAGCAAACAAGATGCATAAACATGATAAACATCACATGCAATCAAATAGTGACATGATATGGCCAATATCATTTTGCTCCTTTTGATCTTCATCTTCGGGGCTCCATGATCATCATCGTCACCGGCACAACACCATGATCTCCATCATCATGATCTCCATCATCGTGTCTTCATGAAGTTGTCACGCCAACGACTACTTCTACTTCTATGACTAACACGTTTAGCAATAAAGTAAAGTAGTTTACATGGCGTTCTTCAATGACACGCAGGTCATACAATAAATAAAGACAACTCCTATGGCTCCTGCCGGTTGTCATACTCATCGACATGCAAGTCGTGAATCCTATTACAAGAACATGATCAATCTCATACATCACATATCATTCATCACATTCTTCTTGGCCATATCACATCACATAGCATACCCTGCAAAAACAAGTTAGACGTCCTCTAATTGTTGTTGCATGTTTTACGTGGCTGCTATGGGTTTCTAGCAAGAACGTTTCTTACATACGCAAGACCACAACGTGATATGCCAATTGCTATTTACCCTTCATAAGGACCCTTTTCATCGAATCCGTTCCGACTAAAGTGGGAGAGACTGGCACCCGCTAGCCACCTTATGCACCAAGTGCATGTCAATCGGTGGAACCTGTCTCACGTAAGAGTACGTGTAAGGTCGGTCCGGGCCGCTTCATCCCACAATACCGTCGAAACAAGATTGGACTAGTAACGGTAAGCATATTGAACAACATCAACGCCCACAACTACTTTGTGTTCTACTCGTGCAAAGAATCTACGCAATAGACCTAGCTCATGATGCCACTGTTGGGTTACGTAGCAGAAATTCAAAATTTTCCTACGTGTCACCAAGATCTATCTATGGAGAGACCAGCAACGAGTAGAAAGAGAGTGCATCTACATACCCTTGTAGATCGCTAAGCGGAAGCATTCAAGTGAACGGGGTTGATGGAGTCGTACTCGTCGTGATTCAAATCACCGATGATCCTAGTGCCGAACGGACGGCACCTCCGCGTTCAACACACGTACAGCCCGGTGACGTCTCCCACGCCTTGATCCAGCAAGGAGAGAGGGAGAGGTTGAGGAAGACTCCATCCAACAGCAGCACAACGGCGTGGTGGTGGTGGAGGAGCGTGGCTATCCAGCAGGGCTTCGCCAAGCACCATGGGAGAGGAGGAGTAGGAAGAGAGGTAGGGCTGTGCCAGAACTTCGTGTATAGCTCCCATGCGCCTCCCAACTATATATAGGGGTGGAGGGGCTGGTTTCTTGCCCTCCAAGTCCATTGGGGCGTTGGCCAAGGTGGGAGGAAAGAAATCTCATTATTTCCTTCCCCACCGATTGTTATCCCCCCTTTTTCGGGATCTTGATCTTATCCCTTCGGGATATGATCTTATTCCTTCTAACGGGGGATCTTGGTGCGCCTTGACCAGGGGTGTGGGGCCTTGCCCCCACTACCCACGTCCATGTGGGTCCCCCATGCAGGTGGGCCCCACTCCGGAACCTTCTAGAACCTTCCCGGTACAATACTGAAAAATCCCGAACATTTTCCAGTGGCCAAAATAGGACTTCCCATATATAAATCTTTACCTCCGGACCATTCTGGAACTCCTGGTGACGTCCAGGATCTCATCCGGGACTCCGAACAACATTCGGTAACCACATACAAACTTCCTTTATAACCCTAGCGTCATCGAACCTTAAGTGTGTAGACCCTACGGGTTCGGGAGACATGTAGACATGACCGAGACGTTCTCCGGTCAATAACCAACAGCGGGATCTGGATACCCATGATGGCTCCCACATGTTCCACGATGATCTCATCGGATGAACCACGATGTCAAGGACTTAATCAATCTCGTATTCAATTCCCTTTGTCTATCGGTATGTTACTTGCCCGAGATTCGATCGTCGGTATCCAATACCTTGTTCAATCTCGTTACCGGCAAGTCACTTTACTCGTTCCGTAACACATCATCCCGTGATCAACTCCTTGGTCACATTGCGCATATGATGATGTCCTACCGAGTGGGCCCAGAGATACCTCTCCGTTTACACGTAGTGACAAATCCCAGTCTCGATCCGCATAAAACAATAGATACTTTCGGAGATACCTGTAGTGCACCTTTATAGTCACCCAGTTACGTTGTGACGTTTGATACACCCAAAGCACTCCTACGGTATCCAGGAGTTACACGCTCTCATGGTCGAAGGAAGAGATACTTGACATTGGCAAAGCTCTAGCAAATGAACTACACGATCTTTTGTGCTAGTCTTAGGATTGGGTCTTGTCCATCACATCATTCTCCTAATGATGTGATCTCGTTATCAACGACATCCAATGTCCATAGCCAGGAAACCATGACTATCTGTTGATCACAACGAGCTAGTCAACTAGAGGCTCACTAGGGACATATTGTGGTCTATGTATTCACACGTGTATTACGATTTCCGGATAATACAGTTATAGCATGAATAAAAGACAATTATCATGAACAAGGAAATATAATAATAATACTTTTATTATTGCCTCTAGGGCATATTTCCAACAGATACCAACACCACCCCAGCACCGGAACCATTCAGCATCTTGGACCCATCGAAGAACATGGTCCAATGCTCCGAGTGAATCTAGGCTGAAAGTTGCTGTTTGATCCACTCGGCGAGGAAATCAGCTATTGCTTGGGACTTAATAGCCTTCTTTGTTTCAAACTTGATATCCAGGGGAAGGAGTTCAATCGCCCACTTTGCCACTCGACCAGTTGCATCTCTGTTGTTCAAAATCTCCGATAATGGAGCATCGCTGACGACTGTAACGGGATGATCAGAGAAATAGTGTGCAACCTTCTTTGTGGTCATGTAAATTCCATAAATAAGCTTTTGATAATGGGGATATCTTTGCTTTGATGGAGTCAGAACTTCAAAAACGTAATATATTGGGCGCTGAACTTTATAAGTTTTTCCTTCTTCTTCCCGCTCGACCGTGAGTACTGTACTGACAACTTGTCCAGTGGCTACAATATAAAGCAGTAAAGGCTCTTTGCTGATTGGCGCAGCAAGCACCAGCTGGGTGGAAAGCAGGGCCTTGAGCTCTGCAAACGCTGCGTCAGCTTCGGGAGTCCACTCGAACTTATCAGACTTCTTCATCAGTCGGTAAAGAGGCAATGCCTTTTCACCGAGGCGAGAAATGAATCGACTCAAGGCGGCCAAACAACCAGTAAGCTTCTGGACATCGTGCACACACATAGGGCGTTTCATCCGAAGTATAGCACCAACTTTCTCTGGGTTAGCGTCGATCCCTCGTTCGGAAACGAGGAAACCGAGTAACTTTCCGCCAGGAACTCCGAATGTGCATTTTGATGGATTAAGCTTGATATCATATCTTCTAAGATTGACAAAGGTTTCAGCAAGGTCAGCCAATAGGTAGGAACTTTTACGTGACTTGACCACAATGTCATCCATGTATGCTTCCACATTCTGACTGATTTGAGTGAGCAGACACTTCTGGATCATCCTCATAAATGTGGCTCCGACGTTCTTCAAGCCGAATGGCATAGTGACATAACAAAAGCATCCGAATGGAGTGATGAAAGCCGTTTTTATCTCATCGGGACCATACCGTCAGATCTGATGGTACCTGGAATAGGCGTCCAAAAAAGACAAATGCTCACACCCCGCAGTTGAGTCGACAATTTGGTCGATGCGGGGGAGAGGGAAATGATCTTTTGGGCAGGCCCGATTGATATGCTTGAAGTCAATGCACATGCGAAGTGAGTCGTCCTTCTTGGGGACCATGACAACATTGGCGAGCCACTCGGAGTGGTAGATTTCATGGATGAACTCAGCTGCTAGGAGCCGAGCCACTTCCTTGCTGATTGTTTTTCTCTTCTGGACCGCAGACCGTCGGAGATGTTCCTTGACTGGTTTTACTTTTGGGTCGACTCGCAAACGATGCTCAACCAGTCCCCTGGGTACACCCGGCATGTCAGAAGGTTTCCATGCAGGGATGTCCCAGTTCTCACAGAGGAACTGGATGAGCGCTTCTTCCTATTTGCTGTCGAGTGTTGTTGAGATATGGGTCGGAGCAGCATTGGGATCGGTCGGGTGAATATGAATCGGCTTCGTTTCCCCTGACGACTAAAATGCAGAGTCTATGGCAGGCTTCTTGGCTCGCAGCAAATCACTCGGATCTGCATTTTTCTGATACTCTTGCAGTTCTACTACTACCATCTGCGCATCGGCAATTTTTGAGCCCTTCTGGAAGCACTCTTCTGCCTTCTGCCGATTGCCAGTGACAGTGATTACTCCTCTGGGGCCAGGCATCTTCAATTTGAGATACACATAACATAGTCGAGCCATAAAACGTGCATAAGCGGGCCTACCCAGAATAGCATGGTAAGCACTCTTGAAATCCACTACCTCAAATGTCAACTTTTCCTTGCGGTAATTCTTGGAATCACCGAAAACCACATCAAGGGCGATCTGGCCGAGTGACTGAGCTTTCTTGCAAGGAATAACGCCATGGAAACTCATGTTGCTTTCACTAATCTTGGACATCGGAATGCCCATTCCCTTCAAGGTTTCCGCATAAAGGATATTCAGGCCACTGCCACCATCCATCAGCACTTTAGTCAGTCGAGTGCCTTCAACTACCAGGTCGACCACCAGTGCTTGCCTCCCAGGGGTGGCTATATGAGCTAGATGGTCTGACTGGTCGAATGTGATGGCAGTCTGAGACCACTTCAGATAACTGGGTGTTGCAGGAGCAACCATGTTTACTTCCATGTTAATAACTTTCAACCGACTTTTGCTTTCAACATCAGCAAAAATCATCAGTGTGGAATTGACATTGGGCAAACCATCATCATCTTCCTCCCTATCCTCACCTCCGTCCGACTCCTTTTCCTTCTCCTTGGGTTGTTTCTCTCGGAACTACTGGATAAGGAAACGACACTGTCGAGTGGTGTGTTTAGGGTAAATGATGTTCCCCTCTTCATCTTTTTTGGTATGAATATGGCATGGTAAGTCCAACACATCATTCCCATCTTTATCCCTAACTTTTTTGGGAGCCCAGGGCCCCTTGGGCTTTCCTTTGAACTTTCCTTGGGTAACAGCTAAAGCTTCAGCAGGAGCAGCTGGTTCAGCCTTTCTCTTCTGTTTCCAACTGGAATTCCCTCCTCCGGTTTCTTGGGCGACTGTTTTGTGCTTGCCACTCCGAAGTCGGTCTTCCTCTTCACCGTTGGCATATTTGGTGGCAATCTCCATCATCCGAGTCAGAGTCATATCTCCTGTCTGACCGAATTTCAGATTCAACTCCCGATACCTAACGCCTTCCTTGAAGGCACAAATTGCTTGGTGATCTGACACATTCTCCACTGTATGGTGCAACGTGATCCATCTCTGTATATAATCCCTCAAGGTTTCATTCGGTTTCTGGACACAACACTGCAATTCTGTCAATCCTGCCGACCTTTTGCAAGTGCCTTCAAAGGTCCTAACAAACACTCGAGCAAGTTCTTTCCAACTATATATACTACCAGGAGCCAACTAATTAAACCACACTCTGGCTGAGCCCTCCAACATCAAGGGAAGGTGCTTCATAGCCACATCATCATTGCCGCCACCAATCTGCATAGCCACTCGGTAGTCCTCAAGCCAAGTCTCTGGCTTGGACTCATCGGTGAACTTGCTGACTCCAGTCGCCAACCTGAAGTTGGGAGGAATCACTGCTGCTCTGATGGCTCTGCTGAAACACTCGAGTCCTGAAACGTGTACCCTGCTTCCAGTCGGATAATCTCTATCGTGGCCTTCTCTGTGAGCCCTATTCCTATCCACCAGACCTTGAACGAGGATAGATCTTGCATCAAAGCCTGCCTCTCTGGGGTCGACTGGAATTCTTCGTTCGCTGCTGTGGGGGCGCCTATCATCTTGCCGCTGAGGCACATATGACCCACTCCTCGGAGGAGGCGTGGGCACTCGACGACGGTCATCGTGGTCGAGTAGATGATCATACTGCTCACGGTTCCTGTACTGATCTTGCCGGTGCCCATGTTCCTCACGCCACGGAGGCGATCTTGGGCTGTGAGCAGATTGGACAGTGTCTGCCACCATAGATCTGCTATGAATCATATTCCGCGACTGAGATACTGTTGTATTCTTCTCTCACGCTGCCTGGAGCAAAGCCCGGATCTGCATCAAACCTCGGCCAGCTTCTGACTGGGAAGCTTGAACTGACTCTGCTATTCGAGCTGCAGCTGTGAGATTCTGGATCGGAGTTCGGTATACCTGAGTCGGAGACGGAAAAAGTTGTCGTCGACTGGATTTAGGAATTCGCTGCCGAGCACGCTCGTCGAGTGCGCGCTGGAGGTTCTCCAGTCGAGTGCGCTCAGCCAAGTTGGCCAGCCGCGCCTCCTCCAAGGCCTGGGCCTCGGGGGTTTCTCCAACAATAGGAGTGTGAAGTGCATCCATGTTACGGCGGCGAAGCTCTTCCCTCCGCTGCGAAGAGAGGGGCTCGGGGCGGTACTCCTCGTGGGCATGTGATGGGTCGTCGACGCCGTCACCACCATCTTCACGGGTGAAGCCAGGAGGACTGCGGGGTCCATTGACCATCAAAACTTCCGCCGCGGGGTCGCTGCTGTCGCACTCGGATGCAGTCTCGACGGACCCAGTCGACAGGTCGAATAGGCCGTAGAGAGTTTCATCATGCTCGATCGCCGCGATTTGTGGGGTGGCCGATTGGCGGGCCACCGCATGCCTCACCCACCGCAGAAGCCGCGACCGACCGGATCGCTGGCGTCGGCAAACAACGAGAAGCGAGGATGTCGTAGGAGCCGACCGATACTGAGTCGACGGCTGTCGAAGAAGGACACCGCGGACACAGGCGCGGAAGTGCATCGCCCCGCGGACGGGGAGCGCCTCGACGTCGAGTGGAGCCTCGTGGAGCCAAGCGTAGTCGTCGGCGATGAAGACGAGCGCGCCGAGACGGATCTCGCGGCCTTCAGCCAATCCTCCGCCGGAAACCATGATGATGGGAATCGGAAGAATCGCAACTTCTGCAATAAACTGCTAAGACACCTGCCCCATGGTGGGCGCCAACTGTCGTGGTTCTAAGATTGATAGTAGAATGGGGGGTAGGTATGAGGAGGCAAGATCCTAGCCATGGAGTAGTTGTACACACGAGTTTTACGAGTTCAGGCCCTTCTCAGAGGAAGTAACAGCCCTACATCTCGGTGCCCTGAGGCGGTCGACTGTATTATATGTGTGTGTGTGAGTTTACAAAAGATGCTAACATTTGTGCCAGTGGAGGGGGGTGGCTTATATAGAGTGTGCCAAGACCCCAGCCGACCCATGCTACAAAGGGTTTAAGGTACATTAAAGGGGAGACGTTACTAGTAACGCTAGCAACATAATGACCATTAAAGCTATGAGGTGATGTCCGACCGTTGTAGTCTGGAGCGACCTTAGACCTTCTGTTGGTCGAGTGACAGTCTTCGCGGTCGAGTGACTTCAAGTATTCCGAGTGGAAGTCCTCATGGTCGAGTGGATGATGACTCCTCTTCGAATGCTTCTGGTTTTAGGGTGACGTTCTAGGGAAGGGTGTCTAGGTTAGGCCTATCACCCTACCCTAGGTGCATATCTTCATCAGTCGGCTCCTCCGCCAAGGAGCAGATCATCATTTTCTCCGACGACGAGGAGAACCAGGTGCCGCCGCAGGAGCCACCGCAGTAGCCGCCCTGACTCCTCAAGGAGGCCGCTCTGATGGACGAAGATTTCGTCCGTCAGATCGAGATAATGACGAAGCGATCGCTCTGTTACATGGGGTCATCGCCGCTATCGCCGCGTGCGTAAAGGAGGAGCTACGGTCCCTGCCACGCCACCAGGTCAAGCCCGAGCCAGCGTCCAGGCTCCTCAAGTGAAGGAGGAGCCGGCCTCGCCCCGACACAACCGCGGCGTCCAGATCAAATGTCGTGTGAAGGAGGAGCCGACATCGCCCCCGCACCACCGCGGCGTCCAGGTCGGACGTCGTGTCAAGGAGGAGCCTGCGTCCCCGCCACACAGCCAGTACAACACATTGACGCACCGTCGTCGCCGCCACCGCCTCGCCGTCAAGGAGGAGATGCGGCCCGCGATCAAGAAGGTGTGGGGCCGCCTCCTCCACTAGCTTAGTGGTCCCTCGGGCTCGAGGGTTGTTGTGTCTGAGATGGAGCGTGCGGCTCAGCAGCAGGAGCAGTATGACCGGCACCATGACAGTCGCCGCTCCACGTTCGCCAAGAATGATGTGGCGCTAGATTGGGTCTGCAACGACCCAGTCCTCGCCACCATGTGATCCCTCGACCGCTTCGTGACCACCGCGGAGACGGCTGCCAGGTGTCCCCGCCGCCTTGACGGCGAGCTCTCCAAGATCGGCGAGGAGTGGTCGCTTAGTGATTGCTCCACCAACGCCGGTCACGGCAAGGCCGCCGCCAGGACTCCGAAGGCAACGTCGGCAGTGGCCAAGGCAGCACTCTGCACAGCGCTGCGGGAGGCGGAGCGGCTCCTCCGCGAGTGGTAGGCAGTCGCCAGACAAGGCTACCGCGGCCCTCCGACATCGTTCCGCCGCTGAAGCGACGACGACGACGACGCCAATGGAGACGCGGTGCGTCAGAGCAATGCGGCCACGCGTATGAGGTGGTCGTCCGGTATAGGGTTTAGTTCTTTTTAGTTTTTTAGTTAAGCGGTCGAAGTATCGATCTTTTTATGTAAATTATATCCGAACTTGAATGAAATCCATCTGGGTTTGATCGAATTTCGTGAGGTTGGTTCGAATTGTTGGCCGGATGTATGTGGCTCACGTCCGCGATTGGATGTGGAAGGAAATTTGCAGGTTGCCTTGGAGATGCCCTAGAATTGTTGTATTTGTTGATGCCAAAATATTAAAGTATTTAAGACAGTGATTCCTGAAAAACCACATACTCCTAAAACTCGTGAATACTGTCTACTGAGTTGCCAAACATAGCCTTAGTTTGCCTAATGCAGGAGATCAGATAGAGTACTTGCAACTATGTAGTCAGTTTGCTCGTATGTAACTCACGGATCAAGGATGATGGAGATGATTAGATAAGTCCGACCTTTCCATGCATATATATTAAACCACAGGAAAGGAATTTAAGCAAGACAAGTCACCTAATCACGAGCAACTACTGAAAAAATCACCTTGTGCTCACACACAAGAACAAAGCCAAAAAATATAGAAATCCGATGGTGTCATCTCTAGTACTCTAGAGGTTCAGCTTTCACAAATAAACAACACCCTGGTCACACATCGATCACGGGTTGGCAGGATATAAGCCAATCAACAACAAATTTTGACAAATAGCTTAACTTTTCTTCTCTGAAAGACAAAAACTCGTCGGGTATATGCATCATGCAACAATCTTCGTTGCAAGGTTTTAAAATTACGAATGATGTTTTAAAATAAAATAGAAAATTAAGCCGTTCATTAATTTCTTGTAGTCGATCGGCATCGCGTCATCTTTCTGGTTGCTCGATCACCCATCCAAAATGGTGAACATAGCATATGGTACCATTTCTAAATGGCTTCATCGATTTTAAAGTCAATGATACTCGAGTCAGAATCGGTACATGTCGTCTCATATATACTATCTCTTGAGGTTCATCTAATGTTGTATGTGCGTGAATGATCTACCCTCGGTTTCGTAGTACATCACGACAGCACGTAGAGCAAAAGTGGGTGAGTGAATGATTTAACCAACATGATGCAAAATGTATCCATGGTTAACGAGCCCAATGGTCACATTGTCTCCACTCGATGAACTGCACCGTAAAACTTCATGGCGGAGTTGCAGATGACGTACCATGAATGCGATATCGATTTCACATTACGTTCATGGATAACATGCATGTCGTAGGAGCGAAGTGCTTCCGCGAATGAAACGAAGCATGCATGCGCTGCAGAAAGATCGAGCCCACTGAGTTCCTGTCTACAAAGTCGACAGCTACGGCCAACCCAACATCGCACAACAACTCATCCTCGATCACAGACTACCCCGCCATCGAATAACTCTAGGAAACAACAAAATATTCAACAAAAAAATCAATGGCATTTGGTGGAACACCTGTCGGGCGTGGTGTCTGCTATTGACGTCGTCGACATGGGGTGGCTTCGGAGGGATCCTTGGTGGACGGCGACGGAGTCCAAACGTTGATGGGATTGCAGACGTCCGAGGATGTCTAGGCGGCGGCCAGAGAGGTACAGTAACGACGTCGAAACAGGAGGGTGTAGATACAAAATAAGGAAGAACAGTGACGGAGTGGCATAAGAGTGGAGGAAGGGGGATTTGAGTGGGTCGGAGCTGCTGGAGTCCTATGTGACGGCATCCGGACCGGCCTGCAAACGGTAAAGTACATCCGGGTCGGGGCTGCTGGAGTCCCCCCTCCCCTTCCCTCACTTTGTTTCCAGTGTACATGAAAACAGACGTCCGGACCAGCCTGCAAACGGTAAAGTACCGAGTTGGATGATAAATCATTTGGTCGGGACAATTTAGAGGTCAGCGTTCGAGACAGTTTAGGGATCGGCGTTCCAGAAGATGTTGAGACGAGTCCGGTTCGTTCTCCTCGAAACAAAGGAAAGCATAGTCGATCCTAGATTCCTAGCAAATAAAGCACAAAACTCCTTGTCTGCTTGTGTCTCCGTCCAGCCGCAGATTCAACGGGACGGCCAGCGGCACGCACGCTCCGTTGTCCTCTCCCGTGGCCGTCGACGAGAGCCATCTTCCTCTCGTCCGTGCACACGCTATCTTCGATCATTGCCAATGTCGCCGTCACATCGGTCAAGCTAATCACTCCCTCCGTAATAAAAACGTATAGAGCATTAAAGTATAAGCCCCGGCCCGGTACACGACGATAATAAAAATAAGAGCATCTCCAGCCGCGTCCCTAATAAGGCCCCCAAGGCCGTTTTTTAGCGCCGGCGCCGAAAAATCGGCCCAGTCGCACCCCCGCGGGTCTATTTTTCGCCGGATTGGGCTGAAATTGGCGCAGGGGGGCGCCGGGGAGGGGGGGGCGAACGTTTTGGCACGAAAGAGTGGTGGGACCGGCGCGTCAGCGAGACGAAGGCTGGTCGCCCTTATCGTCTCAGTTTCCCGCGGGAAATCAATGCCAAGGCTGCCGCCGGTCAGCCTGCCATTGATTCACGGGCGGCGAAGTGCGGCAACGCCGCCCCGCCTTCCGCCACGCGTTCGCACGCGGCCGCCCCCGAGCCGCTATAAAAGGCGCCCCTGGCCGCGCCGGTGAGGCACCCATCCATCGGCAGTCCTCCCCCTCCTCGTCGCCGCACTTCCTCTCCTCTCTCCGCCGTTCGAGCCCCTCTCTCCCCTCCCTGCCCCCCCCCAACCATGAGCGCGAGGTACCCCGGCGACGCGGCGGCGGCCAACGGTTTCGGCCGCCGCTCGCTGCATGAGTGGGAGGCCTACCTCCTCCACGAGGCCAACTACCCCGCGCCGCCCGACGTACGCGCTCCGTCGCGGTGGAGGCTCAGCGCCGGCGGGGTCCCTGTCCCCCCCCTCTGCCCGTCCCCGAGACGCCCTATTTCCATGCCGAGATCGAGCGTGCGCGGGCGTCCTTGACGGCCGCGGAGTGGGCGCTCCCGGAGTACGCCGCCGACAATCACGTGGCGTGGGCGGCGTACTTCGAAGGCCGGCAGGAGGAGCGGCTCGTCTCCACCAACAACACGCCGATGCCGCGCGGTCGCAACAACAGCGAGGGCCGCCACCTGTGGTGGGGCCTCCCGGGCCGCACGCTCAGCGGCGTCCTCGCGCACGTCGAGGGCGGCAACGACCCGCCGCTCGAGTGAAGCAGCACGCCGGGGCGAGGGGTCAAGCAGCGGCCGTGTCAAGAAGGAGAAGCATCGGCCGTAGTTTAGATTTTTTTTTCGTCCCTTTTATTCGTGTAAAAAACGCTTAAATTTCGCTGAAATTTGGCCGTGTTTGTTCAAATATGACAGTGTTTGTTAAAATTTGAACGAACTGTGGGGGCATCTGAGGACGATCTGGAGACGGCGACTGGGAACGTGCTTGCCCCAACGCTGAAAAAAAACGCCAGCTCACCTCCAAGCGACGCTTTTTCGTGCCTTTGAGGACCGAATCGGCTGGAGATGCACTAAACCCGATCTCCCATCGGCACGAGTGATAACCGGGTGGAGAACACCTGCGACTTGGGACCTCGTCACGAAAGCGAGGCGTGCGTGCGCATGTGGCCTCTTTGACGAGACCCGCGCTAGCTGCCGCACCGCGGACGCGACGTCTCTGACCGACTTATTTAGAGAGCGGTCGCTGCACCTGCACCTGCAACTGCAACTGAACTTTCATGCGCGCACGGACTACTCTCTTCGATTGATTCGATTAATATATGTATATCTATATGTATGATGATGGTCTGGCGTCATACGCACCAGCAAACCGTGACGATTAAACCGTTTTTCTTTGACCTATTAAACCAGTCATCAGTCGCCAAATCTCCGAGCTTATCCGGTGTAAAACGGCGTTAACAATGAACGCCGAACTGACCAAGCCGTTACTGAAGAAGAAAACAGTCACGTCGCACCGGTCGCCGCCTCGCGGGATCGTTATTCTATGGCCATTCTGTGTGATGCTCTGACGCGTAGCGCCGTAGCAGGCGTGGCTACGACGTATACACGATGACATGACGTGCCCTAAACCTTAACAAAAGTAGAGAGCGGGTGTGTGCGCGCGCGTGTGGCCTTTCTGAATTCTGCCCGTGAAACCTGTCGATCGCGGTCTCGGTGTCGACCTTGACCTTTGCATGCCCCATGTTCAAAGCTTCCGACGCAGATTAGCACGTCCCTACCGTAGCGTCTACTAGCATACTGAGCTGTGAACATCCACGAGATCTCTCACTGCCTCTCTACCTCTGGTGTGCCGTGTGCGCGCGTACCGGCTAGCTGACGGGCTGTGCCTTGACCGTAGAGAAAAAGTGGACCCTCCGTCGGTTCTGCAGTGTGCATATGCTCGTATGATATGAACGTGATAGCTGATTTTAGCTGCCAGCTACACTGAATAGCGGTTTGAATTGAACTGTTGGCAACGAGCCCGCAGTTCTGCATGGGACAAGAGCAAGCCACCTTCGTTTACACATTGCATTGCTGGTTTTGGGGTCAGCAGTGCACCCCGTCGTCGACCGTCGATGTCATCCTTAGCAGTGTACTCTCGACGCCGTCGACAGATCACCTGGTACCCGGTGAAGACCATCGAAGCACCATGCTCTGTTTGCCGCTCCTCCTCGGCGGGGTCGGGGCTGGGGAGAAGACCGACGAGCGGGGAGCGGCATTACGTCGTTGACTTGACCATCGGCCTGCCGGCCAGTGGCCTGCTACAGCTCTGAAGAAGAGGTGCCGCAAGACCTTCAATAGATACAAAATCATGCAGGTGACTGATCGATACCACTAAAGCATACGTGGTATGGAAATTCTGCACGTAGGTTCTTTTTTGCTTGTGTCTCAACTCGATCGGCCTCATGCATGCATTTTCGGTACATGCATCTTCATGTTTGCAGCATAAACCTAGCGAGGAAATATTCCACGCATGTGTGCCCACAAGATAGGAATCAAATACCTCAAATGGATATTGTCCATGGAGTGTGGCGTTTTGGCACATGGGAGCGCGCGCTCCTGATTTTCAAAATGTATTTTAAACATATTTCAAAATGTAAAAAAAAATCAAACAAAAATTTGGCGTGTACACCTCGATATTGTCCATGCTCACAAAGTCGTTTCTTGAAAAACCGACAACTTAAGTGTCACGTGTAAAAAAGACAAAATAAGGTGTAAAAAATGCTTTTCACAAGACATAATTTTGTCTTTTTTACACAAGCCACAAAAAATGTCGGTTTTCCTCGAAACTTGACGTACACACATATAATGTCGAGATGTATGCGCCAAATTTTTGTTTGAATTTTTTTTTTACTCTTTCCAATATTTTTTCTGCATGCAGGAGCGCGCGCTTCCGGGAGCTCCAACGGATTTCCGATTGTCCATGAGAGTATTTTCATTACATATGTTGTGGAAATTTTTAATCTTACATGGGGATCTCGGCCTGTCCTAAAAGGCATACGCTTTGCGAATTGTCAACAAAACCCCAAGCAATTTACCATGGTCTACAAGTTAAAGAAGAGAAAATATAGAGATAAAGTGTCAAGAGAAAAAAAAAGATTATGTGAAGAGACACTAGGACCATGCACAACGCCCTCTTTCATATTTCATCCCACCATGGACTGGTGGATCATAAATTAACTACCTTGTCTCTCCTACCTACCACCTCAAGGGTAGTCTAGCTTGGTGATTTTTCAAGGACAGCCAGCATATAAAATCCTCCAATGGAGAGAGACACACACCCTTTGAGGGACCTTCTACAGCTTGGGGCTAGGTATCATGATCAGACGAAACTCAAGAGGCTTGGATCGACGAAAAAGGGATCATTGGAAGTGAAAGCGTCTACTGGTGCCCAAAGACTTCTCTCTTCACCTCTGCTTGTAAAGTAGTTTGGGAAGCGTAGAACCCTTTCTCTCGGGCCGCGTGTATATATTGAGGCAAAACCTTGGATGACAAGTTACAAAGAAGGTTGATCGAGAGAGGAGGAGGAGATCGACCGGGAGAGGTCGTTACATGAGATATACGGGATAGAGAGAAGAAGAGATAGATACAAGTTTAAACACCTCTCCTATCCCTATACAATAATTCTAACACTCCCCTCAATCTAAACCTCAAGCCTTGCTAAGGTTGAGATTGTACTTGAACTCATCCAATCTTCTCTCGGTCAAGGGTTTAGTGAACCCATCTGCAAGTTGATCCCCGGTGGGGATGAATCGTATCTCAAGTAGCTTTCGATCTACTCTCTCTCGGACAAAATGGAAATCCACCTCAATGTGTTTTGTTCGTGCATGAAAGACAGGATTTGCTGAAAGATAAGTTGCACCAATATTGTCACACCATAACCGTGCAGCCTTTGGAGCTTTATTTCCAAGTTTTCTGTGGATTTTTGCACATGATCATGATCAGTTAGTTCACCCCCGTGATCAGGATGTACAGAATAGTCTGGTAGGAGTGCAATTTCTGCACGAAGCAAGGCGCCGGCATTGGGATGAAGTAGTGAAAAGGGGAATAAAGTTTCATCAAAGATAACATCGCGGGAGATATATATGCGTCCAGTAGACGGTTCAAGGCATTTATATCCTTTATGAAGGTTACTGTACCCGATAAACACACATTGTGTGGAGCGAAACTCTAGTTTATGACGATTGTAAGGACGTAAGTTGGGGTAGCAAGCACACCCAAAAATTTTGAGAGAGGTGTAGTCTGGCTTTTGATTATACAATCGTTCTAAAGGAGTGGAATTGCCAATAACCTTACTCGAAAGGCGGTTGATAAAATATGTAGCCGTGATAAAAGCCTCATCCCAATACTTGAGAGGCATAGAAGCATGAGCTAGAAGGGATAGACCAACTTCAACGATATGACAGTGTTTGCGTTCAGCAGAACCGTTTTGCTGATGAGCATGAGGGCAGGACACATAATGAGTAATCTGTTGGGGAACGTAGCAGAAATTCAAAATTTTCTACGCGTCACCAAGATCAATCTATGGAGTCATCTAGCAACGAGGGAGGAGTGGATCTACATACCCTTGTAGATCGCGCGCGGAAGCGTTCAAGAGAACGGGGTTGATGGAGTCGTACTCGTCGTGATCCAAATCACCGATGATCCTAGCGCCGAACGGACGGCACCTCCGCGTTCAACACACGTACGGAGCAGCGGCGTCTCCTCCTTCTTGATCCAGCAAGGGGGAAGGAGAGGTTGATGGAGATCCAGCAGCACGACGGCGTGGTTGTGGAAGTAGCGGGATTCCAACAGGGCTTCGCCAAGCGCTGCGGGAGGAGGGAGATGTGTCATGGGAGGGAGAGGGAGGCGCCAGGGCTTAGGTGTTGCTGCCCTCCCTTCCCCCCACTATATATAGGGCCAAGGGAGAGGGGGGGCTCAGCCTTGGCCCTTCCTCCAAGGAAGGGTGCGGCCAGGGAGGAGCCCATTCTCCCCAAGGCACCTAGGAGGTGCCTTCCCCTTTTAGGACTCTTCCTTTCCCTTATCTCTTGGTGCATGGGCCTCTTGGGGCTGGTGCCCTTGGCCTATATAGGCCAAGGCGCACACCCCTACAGCCCATGTGGCCTCCCCGGGGCAGGTGGACCCCCTTGGTGGACCCCCGGACCCCTTTCGGCACTCCCGGTACAATACCGATAATGCGCGAAACTTTTCCGGCGACCAAAACAAGATTTCCCATATATAAATATTTACCTCCGGACCATTCCGGAACTCCTCGTGACGTCCGGGATCTCATCCGGGACTCTGAACAACTTTCGGGTTACCGCATACTAATATCTCTATAACCCTAGCGTCACCGAACCTTAAGTGTGTAGACCCTACGGGTTCGGGAACCATGCAGATATGACCGAGACGTTCTCCGGTCAATAACCAACAGCGGGATCTGGATACCCATGTTGGCTCCCACGTGTTCCACGATGATCTCATCGGATGAACCACGATGTCAAGGACTTAATCAATCCCGTATACGAGACATTCTCCGGTCAATAACCAACAGCGGGATCTGGATACCCATGTTGGCTCCCACATGTTCCACGATGATCTCATCGGATGAACCACGATGTCAAGGACTTAATCAATCCCGTATACAATTCCCTTTGTCTATCGGTACGACACTTGCCCGAGATTCGATCGTCGGTATCCCGATACCTTGTTCAATCTCGTTACCGGCAAGTCTCTTTACTCGTTTCGTAACACATCATCCCGTGATCAACTCCTTGATCACATTGTGCACATTATGATGATGTCCTACTGAGTGGGCCCAGAGATACCTCTCCGTTTACATGAAGTGACAAATCCCAGTCTCGATTCGTGCCAATCCAACAGACACTTTCAGAGATACCTGTAGTGTACCTTTATAGCCACCCAGTTACGTTGTGACGTTTGGCACACCCAAAGCACTCCTACGGTATCCGGGAGTTGCACAATCTCATGGTCTAAGGAAATGATACTTGACATTAGAAAAGCTTTAGCATACGAACTACATGATCTTGTGCTAGGCTTAGGATTGGGTCTTTGTCCATCATATCATTCTCCTAATGATGTGATCCCGTTATCAATGACATCCAATGTCCATGGTCAGGAAACCGTAACCATCTATTGATTAACGAGCTAGTCAACTAGAGGCTTACTAGGGACATGGTGTTGTCTATGTATCCACACATGTATCTGAGTTTCCTATCAATACAATTCTAGCATGGATAGTAAACGATTATCATGAACAAGGAAATATAATAATAATCAATTTATTATTGCCTCTAGGGCATATTTCCAACAGTCTCCCACTTGCACTAGAGTCAATAATCTAGTTCACATCGCTATGTGACTAACACTCAAGGTCACATCCCCATGTGACTAACACCCAAAGAGTTTACTAGAGTCAATAATCTAGTTCACATTACCATGTGATTAACACTCGATGAGTTCTGGGTTTGATCATGTTATGCTTGTGAGAGATGTTATAGTCAACGGGTCTGAATCTTTCAGATCCGTATGTACTTCGCAAATTTCTATGTCATCTTGTAGATGCAACTACTACGCTACATTTGGAGCTATTCCAAATAACTGTTCTACTATACGAATCCAGTTTACTACTCAGAATAATCTGGATTAGTGTCAAAGTTTGCATCGCGTAACCCTTTACGACGAACTCTTTTACCACCTCGGTAATCGAGAAAATTCCTAGTCCGCTCGTTACTAAGGATAACTTTGACCGCTATCTTGTGATCCATTCTTAGATCACTCTTGTACCGCTTGACTGACTCATGGCAAGGCACATTTCAGGTGCGGTACATAGCATGGCATACCGTATAGAGCCTATGACAAAAGCATAGGGGACGACCTTCGTCCTTCCTCTTTCTTCTGCCGTGGTCGAGCTTTAAGTCTTAACTTCATACCTTACAACTCAGGCAAAACTCCTTCTTTGACTGATCCATCTTGAACATCTTCAAGATCATGTCAAGGTAAGTGCTCATTTGAAAGTACCATTAAGAATTTTGACCTATCCTTATAGATCTTGATGCTCAATGTTCAAGTAGCTTAATCCAGGCTTTCCATTGAAAAATACTTTCCAAATAACCCTATATGCTTTCCATAAATTCTACGTCATTTCTGATCAACAACATATATTTATCAGAAATTCTATAGTGCTCCCACTCACTTCTTTGGAAATACAAGTTTCTCATAAACTTTGTATACACCCAAAACTTTGATCATCTTATCAAAGCATACATTCCAACTCCGAGATGCTTACTCCAGTCCTTAGAAGGATTGCTGGAGCTTTGCATACTTATTAGAATCTTTCAGGATTAACAAAACCTTCCGGTTGTATCACATACAACCTTTCCTCAAAAATCGTCGAGGAAACAATGGTTTTTGGCATCCTATCTGCAAGATTTCACAAATAATGCAGTAATTGATAATATAATTCCAACAGACTCTTAGCATCGCTATGAGTGAGAAAGTCTCATCGCAGTCAACTCCTTGAACTTGTCGGAAAACATCTTAACGACAAGTCGAGCTTTCTAAATGGTGATACCTACCATCATTGTCCGTCTTCCTTTTAAAATCCATCTGTACTCAATAGCATTACGACCATCGAGCCGTTCTACCAAAGTCTACACTTTGTTTTCATACATGGATCCTCCCTCGGATTTTATGGCCTCGAGCCATTTATCGGAATCCGGGCCCACCATCGCTTCTCCATAGCTCGTAGGTTCATTGTTGTCTAGCAACATGACTTCCAAGACAGGATTACGTACCATTCTGAAGTAGTATGCATCCTTGTCATCCCACGAGGTTTGGTAGTGACTTGATCTGAAGTTTCATGATCACTATCATAAGCTTCCACTTCAATTGGTGTAGGTGCCACAGGAACAACTCCCTGTGCTCTGCCACACACTAGTTGAAGAGACGGTTCAATAACCTCATCAAGTCTCCACCATCCTCCCACTCAATTCTTTCGAGAGAAACTTTTCCTCGAGAAAGGACCCAATTCTAGAAACAATCCCTTATTGCTTTCGAATCTGAGACAGGAGGTATACTCAACTGTTTTGGGTGTCCTATGAAGATGCATTTATCCGCTTTGGGTTCGAGCTTATCAGCCTGAAACTTTTTCACATAAGCGTCGCAGCCCCAAACTTTTAAGAAATGACAGCTTAGGTTTCTCTAAACCATAGTTCATATGGTGTCATCTCATCGGAATTACATGGTGCCCTATTTAAAGTGAATGTGGTTGTCTCTAATGCCTAACCCATAAACTATCGTGGTAATTCGATAAGAGACATCATGGTATGCATCATATCCAATAGGGTGCAGTTATGATGTTCGAACACACCATCACACTACGGTGTTCCAGGCTGTATTAGTTGTGAAACAATTTCCATAATGTCTTAATTTTGTGCCAAACTCGTAATTCAGATATTCATCTCTATGATCATATCATAGATATTTTATCCTCTTGTCACGACGATCTTTCAACTTCACCCTGAAATTACTTGAACCTTTCAATAATTCAGACTCGTGATTCATCAAGTAAATATAGTCAACATCTACTCAAATCATCTGTGAAGTAAGAACATAACGATATCCACTACATGCCTCAGCACAAATTGGATTGCACACATCAAAATGTATTACTTCCAACAAGTTGCTTTCTAGTTCCATTTTACTGAAAACGAGGCTTTCAGTAATCTTGCCCATGTGGTATGATTTGTATGTCTCAAGTGATTCAAAATAAAGTGAGTCCAAACGGTCCATTTGCATGGAGTTTCTTCATGCATATACACCAATAGACATGGTTCGCATGTCTCAAACCTTTCAAAACAAGTGAGCCCAAAGATCCATCAACATGGAGCTTCTTCATGCGTTTTATACCGATATGACTTACGTGGCAGTGCCACAAGTAGGTGGTACTATCATTACTATCTTTTGGCATGAACATGTGTATCACTAGGATCGAGATTCAATAAATCATTCATTTCAGGTGTAAGACCATTGAAGGTATTATTCAAATAAACAGAGTAACCATTATTCTCTTTAAATGAATAACCGTATTGCGATAGACATAATCCAATCATGTCTATGCTCAACGCAAACACCAATCTCGATGGTAGAGGGAGCGTACGATATTTGATCAACCTTGGAAATACTTCCAACACATATCGTCATCTCACCTTTAGCTAGTCTCCGTTTATTCCGTAGCTTTTATTTCGAGTTACTAACACTTAGCAACTGAACCGGTATCTAATACCCTGGTGCTACTAGGAGTACTAGTAAAGTACACATTAACATAATACATCCAATATACTTCTATCGACCTTGCCAGCCTTCTTATCTACCAAGTATCTAGGGTAATTCTGCTCCAGTGGCTGTTCCCTTTATTACAGAAGCACTTAGTCTCGGGTTTGGGTTCAACCTTGGGTTTCTTCACTAGAGCAGCAGCTGATTTGCCGTTTCATGAAGCATCCCTTTTTGCCCTTGCCCTTCTTGAAACTAGTGGTTTCACCAACCATCAACAATTGATGCTCCTTCTTGATCTCTACTTTTGTGGTGTCAAACATCGCGAATATCTCAAGGATCATCATATATGTCCCTGATATATTATAGTTCATCACGAAGCTCAAGCAGCTTGGTGGTAATGACTTCGGAGAACCATCACTATTTCATCTGGAAGATCAACTCCCACTCGATTCAAGTGATTGTACTCAGACAATCTGAGCACAAGTTCAACAATTGAGCTTTTCTCCCTTAGTTTGCAGGCTAAGAAAATCGTCGGAGGTCTTATACCTCTTGACGTGGGCACGATCCTGAAATCCCAATTTCAGCCCTCAAAACATCTCATATGTTTCGCGACGTTTCAGAACGTCTTCGGTGCCTCAACTTTAAGCCGTTTAACTGAACTATCACGTAGTTATCAAAATGTGTATGTCAGATGTTCGCAACATCCATAGACAACGTTCGAGGTTCAGCACACTGAGCGGTGCATTAAGGACATAAGCCTTCTATGAAGCAATGAGGACAAACCTCAGTTTACGGACCTAGTCCGCATAATTACTACTATCAACTTTCAACTAAATTTTCTCTAGGAACATATCTAAACAGTAGAACTGAAGCGCGAGCTACGACATAATTTGCGAAGACCTTTTGACTATGTTCAGGATAATTAAGTTCATCTTATGAACTCCCACTCAGATAGACATCCCTCTAGTCATCTAAGTGATTACATGATCCGAGTCAACTAGGCCATGTCCGATCATCACGTGAGATGGACTAGTCAACATCGGTGAACATCTTCATGTTGATCGTATCTTCTATACGACTCATGCTCGACCTTTCGGTCTCTTGTGTTCCGAGGCCATGTCTGTACATGCTAGGCTCGTCAAGTTAACCTAAGTGTTCCGCATGTGTTCCGAGGCCATGTCTGTACATGCTAGGCTCGTCAACACCCGTTGTATTCGAACGTAAGAATCTATCACACCCGATCATCACGTGGTGCTTCGAAACGACAAACTTTCGCAACGGTGCATAGTTAGGGGGAACACCTTCTTGAAATTTTAGTGAGGGATCATCTTATTTACTACCGTCGTTCTAAGCAAATAAGATGTATAAACATGATAAACATCACATGCAATCAAATAGTGACATGATATGGCCAATATCATATTGCTCCTTTTGATCTTCATCTTCGGGGCTCCATGATCATCATCGTCACCGGCATGACACCATGATCTCCATCATCATGATCTCCATCATCGTGTCTCCATGAAGTTGCCTCGCCAACTATTACTTCTACTACTACAGCTAACGGTTAGCAATAAAGTAAAGTAATTACATGACGTTTATGTTGACACGCAGGTCATAAAGAAATTAAGACAACTCCTATGGCTCCTGCCGGTTGTCATACTCATCGACATGCAAGTCGTGATTCCTATTACAAGAACATGATCATCTCATACATCACATATATCATTCATCACATCCTTTGGCCATATCACATCACATAGCATACCCTGCAAAAACAAGTTAGACGTCCTCTAATTGTTGTTTGCATGTTTTACGTGGCTGCTATGGGTTTCTAGTAAGAACGTTTCTTACCTACGCAAAAACCACAACGTGATATGCCAATTGCTATTTACCCTTCATAAGGACCCTTTTCATCGAATCCGATCCGACTAAAGTGGGAGAGACAGACACCCGCTAGCCACCTTATGCAACTAGTGCATGTCAGTCGGTGGAACCAGTCTCATGTAAGAGTACGTGTAAGGTCGGTTTGGGCCGCTTCATCCCACAATGCCACCGAATCAAGATTGGACTAGTAACGGTAAGCACATTGAACAAAATCAACGCCCATAACTACTTTGTGTTCTACTCGTGCATAGAAACTACGCATAGACCTAGCTCATGATGCCACTGTTGGGGAACGTAGAAGAAATTCAAAATTTTCTACGCGTCACTAAGATCAATCTATGGAGTCATCTAGCAACGAGGGAGGAGTGGATCTACATACCCTTGTAGATCGCGCGCGAAAGCGTTCAAGAGAACGGGGTTGATGGAGTCGTACTCGTCGTGATCCAAATCGCCGATGATCCTAGCGCCGAACGGACGACACCTCCGCGTTCAACACACGTACAGAGCAGCGACGTCTCCTCCTTCTTGATCCAGCAAGGGGGAAGGAGAGGTTGATGGAGATCCAGTAGCACGACGGCGTGGTGGTGGAAGTAGCGGGATTCCAACAGGGCTTCGCCAAGCGCTGCGGGAGGAGGGAGATGTGTCATGGGAGGGAGAGGGAGGCGCCAGGGCTTAGGTGGTTCTGCCCTCCCTTCCCCCCACTATATATAGGGCCAAGGGAGAGGGGGGGCTCAGCCTTGGCCCTTCCTCCAAGGAAGGGTGCGGCCAGGGAGGAGTCCATTCTCCCCAAGGCACCTAGGAGGTGCCTTCCCCTTTTAGGACTCTTCATTTCCCTTATCTCTTGGCGCATGGGCCCCTTGGGGCTGGTGCCCTTGGCCCATATAGGCCAAGGCACACACCCCTACAGCCCATGTGGCCCCCCGGGGCAGGTGGACCCCCTTGGTGGACCCCCGGACCCCTTTCGGCACTCCCGGTACAATACCGATAATGCGCGAAACTTTTCCGGCGACCAAAACAAGACTTCCCATATATAAATCTTTACCTCCGGACCATTCCGGAACTCCTTGTGACGTCCGGGATCTCATCCGGGACTCTGAACAACTTTCGGGTTACCGCATACTAATATCTCTATAACCCTAGCGTCACCGAACCTTAAGTGTGTAGACCCTACGGGTTCGGGAACCATGCAGACATGACCGAGACGTTCTCCGGTCAATAACCAACAGCGGGATCTGGATACCCATGTTGGCTCCCACATGTTCCACGATGATCTCATCGGATGAACCACGATGTCAAGGACTTAATCAATCCCGTATACAATTCCCTTTGTCTATCGGTACGACACTTGCCCGAGATTCAATCGTCGGTATCCCGATACCTTGTTCAATCTCGTTACCGGCAAGTCTCTTTACTCGTTTCGTAACACATCATCCCGTGATCAACTCCTTGATCACATTGTGCACATTATGATGATGTCCTACCGAGTGGGCCCAGAGATACCTCTCCGTTTACATGAAGTGACAAATCCCAGTCTCGATTCGTGCCAACCCAATAGACACTTTCGAAGATACCTGTAGTGTACCTTTATAGCCACCCAGTTACGTTGTGACGTTTGGCACACCCAAAGCACTCCTACGGTATCCGGGAGTTGCACAATCTCATGGTCTAAGGAAATGATACTTGACATTAGAAAAGCTTTAGCATACGAACTACATGATCTTGTGCTAGGCTTAGGATTGGGTCTTTGTCCATCATATCATTCTCCTAATGATGTGATCCCGTTATCAATGACATCCAATGTCCATGGTCAGGAAACCGTAACCATCTATTTATTAACGAGCTAGTCAACTAGAGGCTTACTAGGGACATGGTGTTGTCTATGTATCCACACATGTATCTGAGTTTCCTATCAATACAATTCTAGCATGGATAATAAACGATTATCATGAACAAGGAAATATAATAATAATCAATTTATTATTGCCTCTAGGGCATATTTCCAACATAATCCCAATACTACGGAAGAAGGAGTTGAGTTTTTCATACTACCCTCCCCAGTCACTTTGGACTGAAATAATTTTCCGATCAAAGTGGCGCTCAACTAGCTTCTGAAACTCTTGGAAGATAGAAAAGACTTCAGATTTATACTTAAGCAAATAAATCCATGTGAACTTGATGTGATCATCAATGGAGCTAACATAATATTTTTTTTCGACCAAAAGAATCTCGAGCATGACCCCATACATTAGTGAAGCTCAATTGTAATGGGGCATGAGACACACTAGTAGATTTAGGATAGGGAAGCTGATGGCTCTTGGCACATTGACATGCTTCGCAAACAAACTCATTATTTGAACTACGTGACAAAGGAAGTTTGTCTTTATTGACTACTTGCCTAACTATGACGGATGAGGGATGTCCTAATCTTTGATGCCACCGCTCGAAAGAGGGCTTGATGACGGAGTAGACTCGACAATGCTTGTTGCTAAGAGCTCCGGAGGAGATGGGGTAGAGGCCGCCAACGCATCTACCGTGATAGAGAGGTGCCCTCGTTGCCCGATCCTTGATAAAAAATAGTGAGGATGAGTTTCAAAGAAAACATCATTATCGGTGGCTAAACGAGACATAGAGGCAAGGTTTTTGTCAGCTTGAGGAACATGGAGGACATCCTTAAGAACAAGATCACGTTGAAGAGTAGGGGAACTAAGCGAAACTTGACCAATGTGACAAATATCCATACCTTTACCGCTGGCTGTGTGGATCTGGTCGTTGCCGTGATATGTCTCGCGCAGAGCAAGCTGCTCTAGTTCATTGGTGACATGATTAGTAGCACCGGAATCAACGTACCAGACGCCATCCCCGCCTTGCTCGCGCATAGCAGCTGCAACCAGTTTGGAATCAGGGACAAAGTTTTCATCATACCGATGCCAGCAGTCGATGACCTCATGACCGGCTTTCTTGCATAGTTGACACCGGGGGCGAGGACGCGGGGAGGAGGTGCGGCGGCCAGTGTTGGAGTTGAAGCCGCCACCCCCTGGTTGTTGCCGTAGCCGCCGTCTTAGTTGTGGTCGTAGCCGCCACTAGAGCGTGCATCGTCGCCCGAGGAGGCGCCACGGCCGCGTCCGCCACCGCAGTTGGTGCCCTGGTGACCACGGCCACGGCCGCGACCCCGGGAAGCGGAGTATGCAAAAGATTGCCGAAGATCGCCGCCGTGGAGGAGGGTGAGGCGGGCGTCGAAGCTGAGCAGCTGGCTGTGTAGCTCCGGGACCATGATCGGTTCCACTCGTGCCGCCAATGCAGAAACAACTGGATTATATTCCATGTCGAGGCCGGCAAGAATTTTGGAGACGATCTCCGGATCGGAGAGCGCCGAGGCGGTGCAAGAAACTTCAACGATGAGGGTTTTGATCTTGCCGAGGTACTCTGCCATGGACATATTACCTTTTTTAAGGTTGGTGAGCTCAATGCGCGTGTTGATCGCCTGCGCTTGGCTCTGGGCAACGAACATAGCATTGATGGCGCGCCACAACTCGGCCGGTGTCTGGAGCGTGGCCACCTGGGACAGAATCTCGCGAGAAAAGGAACCCATCAAGAACCCTTGAAGTTGCCGTTGTTGAGCATACCAGAGGGTGCAGGCGACGTTGACGACTTGCTCTTCTTTGCCTTCCTTGGTGATGGTGAGGGTGGCTGGCGGCGGCGGGCTCGTGGCGTCAAGATGGTGCTCCATCTGGGCACCCTTGATCTGAGGAAGCAGATGTCTTTCTAGAGGAGGAAGTTTCCTCTCGTTAGCTTCTCCTGTGGTGGCGATCCGAGGAAAGTATTGGTGGTTGTGGATGAGGAGGCAAAGGTGGAGGCGGAGGAGGTGGTGGTGATCGCGCCCATGGTGCTGGGTGACATGGAGGCGGAGGTGGTGGACATGGCTCGGTCGCGAAGGTAGCTAGATGCGATCTCTCTTGATCTGATGAGGAAGAGGCTCTGTTACCATGTAAAGTAGTTTGGGAAGCGTAGAACCCTTTGTCTCGGGCCGCGTGTATATATTGAGGCAAAGCCTTGGATGACAAGTTACAGAGAAGGTTGATCGAGAGAGGAGGAGGAGATCGACCAGGAGAGGTCGTTACATGAGATATACGGGATAGAGAGAAGAAGAGATAGATACAAGTTTAAACACCTCTCCTATCCCTATACAATAATTCTAACACTGCTAACATAGGAGTTGCCCTGGTCCACTAGGGGACAGAACATATTCAAAAACAATTGGTGTGTAAACTTCGTCGGTGTAGAGTAACCTTTGCATCAAGCCCACGCATACATCAATGTCTTTAATTTGCAAGCATAACCATGAAATATCTCATAATCTCATGTGGTAACAACAAGGACACCAATATCAAAATCTTATGAGCAAAATTAGTAAACACGACAGAAAACAAAATACCATTTTTGGAAGTTTATCAAATTTTTTATCAAACCCAACCCATTTTCTCAGAGCCAACCATTCCGAGACAAAACTTGCCACCTTAACGCATGATATATTGGCATCGAAAAAACTAAGCCATTTAGTATCGTATAACACTAAGAGATTTCCCGAATGTAACTATGATTTGGGGCTCGGTGCCAATGACAGTGGTATCATGCTTTGAGTGAGTAATACCGAACTGAATGGTGTTAAACCCTTGAGGGTAAAACCGGCGAGCGCACAGTTCTTGGAGTTGACCCCCAACTTGTCATTTCATTCACCACCCGCTAAGGGTTTTGTCGATAGTGGTAATATATGGCCTGTTATGCCGTGTGTATAAACATAGATACCCTAGTGTCCATACGGATTATTCGGACCTTGACTTTGTGTCAAACATGGCAAGTTTATCTGTCTTGGAGAAGAAGAAGAGAGATGCATTCGGGAAGGACTCCGAGTCTACGGCCACCTCTGCACCCCTAATATAAGGTGGCCAAAACGCTGCAAGGAGATCCAAGTTGAACAAGCTCCATGATCAGGACATGTTTTAGACAAGACATCACCTTGTAGATTAAAACCCTGGCAATCTAGTGCATCTCACTTATTTTCACCCACCATTGCTTGTGGAGTTGTCATCCACAATATAACCCAGGACTCCATGGCATGCCTGGCGGGTATCCATGTTTAAAAAATGGCAAGCTTAGAGAAACTCTAGAAGACCCCTTATAACTGGGATAAGGGTCGAGAAAAATCATGTTTTAAGGACAGAAATCGGCTACGGCCGAACAGAGACCGCAAACCCGAGCGATAAAAGAGAATATACCCGAGCGATAAAAGAAATATGAATATAATTATATTCTCTTTTATCGCTCGTGTTTGCGGACTCTGTTCCGCCGCTACAGATTTCGCCCCTCAAACCATAAAAACACAACGCAATTGATCACGATTTTGACAAATAAAACACAAATTCAGAGAATTCAAACACTGTTTTGGCGACATTTAAACATAGTTGCGCGCCACAACCCAAAAGACATCCCATCCATCATCACTCCATCATCATCGTCATCTTCACAAGATGAAATATTCACCGCCACCATTGGCACCACACTTGCCGAACCACCACCGACATTGGCACGCATGGCCTCTTGCGGCTAGCCTGCTCCTCTCCAAGATCTCCAACCTTGCAATGTCATGCCATTCTTTGGTGACCTCATCCATCTCATTTTGATTCATCATCATGATCTAGTTCTCCTCGGCAAGAAGCTTGGTCTTGGCTTTGTTCTAGTCGGCCATGGCTCTTCTATCCTCAATGGCGGTCTTGCGCATGGTCTCCTCCTTGATTAGTTGCCACTTCTCTCACTTCTCTTGAGCCTTCTTCTCGGCCAACCCCTTTTTTGCCTCCGATGTCTTGATCACCAAAAGCTCATTGGCCTTTACCATGTGATCTACCTTGTCCCGCAAGGTTGAAGCCTCCGCTTCCTTCTTGATCTTGTCTTTAGCCTTCTTGTTTCCATCAGGCTTGTTCTTGTTTCTTGGGCCATCGTCATCTTCTTCATCATCATCATCAATCTTGGTGAGTGCACCTCTCTTCGATGGCGACTCCTTGTCAATCAACTTCCACTTCTCGCTTTATTTGAGAAGTTCCCAACAATGCTCAAGTTGAAATACCTTTTTGCCGGAAGTTTCCATGTCCTTGTACCTTTCTTGTGCAATTTTCTCCTACAAAATGAAAACAATGTCGAATTATGCAATCTCTCCCACGACTACAAAATATTTGCACAACTTGGGACATGAAAGCCAATTCACATAGCCGGCTTCAACGGTACTACTTGGAGGGGCATTGTTGACTTGTTGCAAGCATGCAGCCCAACAGCTACAAATCGGCTTGATCACATCCCAACGACCTTGAAGAGACCGAAAGGTGTGTAGTGTCCGGTTGGGACACTTTGCCATCATGCGGAGGTATTGATCCTCGATCCTTTGCCAATACCGCTTGGCGGTTTGGTCGGCGCCGGTGCACGCATCAAGAGACACCGATTCCAAAGCCTTGATCAAGACTTTATCTTTCAATGGTGTGTAGTTCTTCGATCATGCGCGTGACTTTGCTTGCGCTTCGTCGAACACCCCCTCGTCAACCTCCTCCACATCATCTTCCTCCTTACCGTTCCCATGCACGCCACCATCCATCTCATTGTAACGGTAATCACTGATCGGGGCTTGATCGATGCCGACGGTGTTGTCGTCCAACATTTGCACGAAGTCGGCTGTGGCATCATGCAAACAGGCGCTGCAATTTCGCTTGACAAATCACTAACACGCGCAATGCACAAAAATGAAAGAATTGCAAGCAATCGAAGCATCATACCTCGAGGCCATTCCGTCGAACACCCCGGGGGCGGCGGCGGCAGCGCCATCGGCGGGCATCCTCGGAGCAGCTATTGCCGGAGCTATAGGGGGAGGTGTTGGCGGGGTCTTCTTGCGCCTCAACCGGCAACCTTCCCTTTCTTCACTGGCACGGGGCGCACTAGATTCGCAGCGGCTGTGGCTGCCGGGCCGACAGGCGCACGTGTCTTCCTGACGGGCCCTGCGGGAGCACCGCCCTGAACGACTATGTTGCCCTGCCGCTTGCGGGGCGGCGTGGCAGAGGCTTGAACGGCGACGTGCGCGACATCGCCGGTGACGAGATCTGCCAACGGGAATGGCTCGTGGATGGCATCCGCGGTGACGGCCAACAGTTGGGAGGCTTCCATGGCGTCGGAGGGAAACCGGGGAAGGTGCTCCGGCGCGGGCGGAGTGAGGTGGCTGGCGGCGGAAGGGGGGAGGCGGGAACTGCCCCTCCCGCCAAATCTCGCAGCCGATAGGGGTCACGCTCAGGTCGGCCTCCCACGCCGTGAATCTAAAGGTTGAGGATGAGGTTTTTTCGCACCCCACAAACCTTTTTACCAGTCGCAACGGTGTGTGATCGGATCACTTTTTTCGCAAGAAACCTTAAACGAACGAGTTTTTTGCAGGTCCTCGTGTTTTAAGGGGTCTGCTAAAGTTGTTATTACATTATGTTCCCGGTTATGCTATTTTTCTGCCAGTATAGTCAGTCAAGGCAAGGGTAAAATATTTCGTGTTCTAGATCACCTTGTGACCTAATGTACGTTCCCCCAACTACATCAATTACGTGCGACTATTGTGCTGCTGCGAGGCATCGGTGAATATCACCCTCTATAGGTTTATTTATTACGTTCAGATTTCTTGCGCCGAGCTAGGTAAGTTCATCACCGTGTCAGTGGCTGCTAAGCAAAAGGATCATATTTTGGTTAAAATTTTCGAGTAGGATTCCATTTTGAAACCTTAAATGATTGTCATTTTGTGTCTATTGTTGCTCGCATACGGGTGGCAAGAGCTGATATAGCGAATAATGTGTTTAAGTATGAATTTGTGTCCAAAACGTCACAATTTAACACTTATCCTTTGAATGTGCGCACGCTAGTATGATGTGACGTCCTAACTCGTGGGGTACGAAGTTAGCTCAAATTTCAACATTCGCAAAGGTACCTACATCTACATGCATGCATATAACTCAACTTGAAAGTCAAGAAAACGAACATACATTGCACGATCACAGACTGGACACTAAGTGGATACTAATGCACTACATAATCAGCTAGCTGGGTAAAAGTGCACGCACGGCAGACTAACAAGAAGTGTAAAGGCGCCCTGTGAACAGGGTAAAGATCAGTTTTAAAAAACTTGTTACTTGATCAGAATGCCATGCTTTTCGTTTTTTCCGATCAAAGTCTTAATTTCATGGCAGATGTACTCCCTTCATTTTTATTACTAGTCCACGTATTAGATTTGATCAAAGTCAAACTTTATAAAGTTTGAAAAAGTTTATAAATAACATATTCAATAAGAAATCAATACCATTAAATTTACTATTGAATATACTTTCACGTCATATAAATTTGCTGTGGTAAATATTTATGTTGATTTCTATAAATTTGATCAAACTTTACATAGTTCGTTCCCAGCAGAGTACGTAGTATACTAGCTTTAGGTCATGTTTGGTTGGGATTTTGCTTATGTTTTTGCAGTTTTTTCACTTTGATTAAAAAACCATAAAAGCTCCAAAATAGGTGCTTGTGAGCTCCAATACGTGCTATTATGATTTTTTAACCAAAGTAAAAAGTTACAAAAACATAAACAAAAGCCCAAACAAACGGAGCCTATTTCCGAGCATGGAGTGAAAGTCAAACTTTGTGGCGAACCAGCAGATCTCGCCTCGATCAACTCCAGCCGTGACCGGCGCGGTGACTAGTCGGTAGCTCGGTCGATCCAAGTGGGGTGGTAAAAAGCAGGGAGGTAGAATCAAAGTTAGATCAGAGACTCGAAGAATGCGCTGGTGCGTTTCTTGGCCAGGTGCAAATCTTACTATGCCATGACAGTGAATAACTTTCTTATGTGTGGGTGTCCCTTTCACCGTGCCTGGCCGGGCAAGGCATACACATGACATGCACGTAACACGTACGTACACGATCTTGCCAAAAAAACACGTATGTACACGTTCATCGCGTATATACTACGTACATTCCTGCCTGCATTTTTTAATACAAGTGCGTGCGTGCATGCATGCGAGACATTCCTCCTCAGTACGCAGTAGCCTGTCTGTGTCTGTCGACGTGGGCGGCATTGCTGGGAACCGTTTCCAGTAAGCGGCCGGCCGGCCAGCGCGCGTGAGCAAACATGGAATGTTCATCTTGCCGGCTAAAAAGGCCAGTAGAGGAGACTCGCTAGATGCAAAGAGTTTGAACGCTTTGGGAGACGCTTCCCGCTCAGTGGAGGAGAATGTCAAAAAGACGGCGGCCGTGGGCCGGGGCCGGGGCAGACGCGCTCGGGATGAGAGCGAGAGGGGACCTGTTGTCTCGTCGTCTGTAGATATACCACACCCATAATATGCCCGTGGTTTTCGTGTGAATCATGGAGGAATATGTACTTACTGATACGTGTTGCCATGGATCACGCCACCTGCATCTTTCTGCCGGTCGCCGGCGCGGTGCGGCACCGCCGACGTCCATTTCTGTCCATTTCGCATCTCTGTTCTCTCCGCCGTTACCATGACCAAATAGACTCGATCTATTCTCAATTTTGTAGCATAGCTTTTGCAAAACTGTAGAAAACCTTACTATTCCAATGCCTGGACAACAAAAACTTGAGTTTGTAAAATCCTTGCCTGTTCTCAGTTTGGTTTAGGAAAGAAAAAAAAGAGGTTGAGACCTCCTTCTCAAATACTGAAAAAGAATAGGAATTTTTATTATTATTTATGCGACCGATTCTGTTCCACTACTCAACTTTGCCACTAGGGATTTCAAATGCTCAAAAATTTCACTGGTCATCATTATTATTAGCTCAAATCTCGTTTGACATGTTATAATGACCAAAGTACCTATGAACCAACATGTTAGCTCTTTCTTTATCTCACTATAATAAAGTGTGAGTCCCACTTGATCCCACCAGCGTTTTTATTTTCCTCTAAAATTATTCATTTGCGTACTGCTGACATGTAGGGCGCACACTTATCATTGTGAGATAGAGAGAGCTGACATGTGGGTCTAAGGGTATTCTTTTCATACAACATGGTCAACGGGTTTGACCTAACAATGATGATGTCTAATGGCATTTTGGGCAAACATCCAACGGAATAATGTCATTTTTGAGATATCTAATGGCATTTTGAGCAAGCATCACACGAAACGTTGGCACTTTTGAGCAGTCTTAACTTCTAGTGGCAAAATTGGGAAGTGTGACACAAATAATGACATAAATGATAAAACCCCAAAAAAGTATTGCCAATACAACAGTTTTATAAGGGCATTTTCAAGGCGGACCCGCAAATCTCCCGCAACCGTCCGGACGGTAGAAGCCATCCAACGCTGACCTGTATCAGTCTGTGGCGCGGTCCGGGCGTGATTTCTCCCGTAAACCGAAGACAAACGTGGGGGAGGTCTACGGGAGTCCGGAACGATCCCAACACGCTTCTAACCGCCCTAGCCCATCAAAAACCCATCACCCGCCCCTCCCGCGTGTTCCTTCCGATGCACGCGCCGCTTACCGCGTCATATTCATGTCGGCCCAGAGCATGTGGAGGTTGTCATTGGTGCCGCGATGTGACGTGTGAGGGATGGAGGGCGGCGCTGACTGACGTGACTTCTTGGCAGCCGCAGCTTCAATGCGGATGCAGGTTCCCGAGGAACCAACTCCGGTCGCTGCGACGCATTGAAGCGGCTGACCGACCCTTTGCCTGGGCCTCGCCATGGCTATTTAAACCGTGCACCGGAGATGCATCACCCCCTTCCCCGAGCACCGGCCCCCTCCCCCGTTTTCATGC
>NC_041380.1:485570040-485571298 GCF_002162155.2 Triticum dicoccoides
GGCGATGACGAAGTCGTGCTGCTCCGCACCGGCAGGCAGAGTAGGCGGAAGCTCCTCCTTCGGCGGTTCTTGGCGCCGCCACTGACGCTCTCCGGGCCCGTCAGCGTCCACGGCGGCCGACTCCTCTGCCAAGGAGGAGACCGTCATCTTCTCCGACGACGAGGAGAACCAGGCGCCGCCGCAACAGCCGCAGGAGCCACCGTAGCAGCCGCCCTGACTCCTCAAGGAGGCCGCTTTTACGGACGAAGATTTCGTCCATCAAATCGAGATAATGACGGAGCGATCGCTCTGTTACATGGGGTCATCGCCGCCATCGCCGACGTGCGTGAAGGAGGAGCTACGGTCCCCGCCACGCCACCGGGTCAAGCCCGAGCCAGCGTCCACGCTCCTCAAGTGAAGGAGAAGTCGGCCTCGCCCCAACACAACCGCGGCGTCCAGATCAAATGTCGCGCAAAGGAGGAGCCTACATCGCCCCCGCACCACCACGGCGTGCAGGTCGGACACCGTGTCAAGGAGGAGCCCGCGTCCCCGCCACGCAGCCGGTACAGCACATTGACGCACAGTCGTCGCTGCCACCGCCTCGCTGTCAAGGAGGAGCTTCCGCCCGCGATCAAGAAGGCGCGGGGCCGCCTCCTCCACTAGCTTAGTGGTCCCTCGAGCTCGAGGGTCATGACAGTCACTGGTCCACGTTCGCCAAGAGCGATGTGGCGCCGGATTGCATCCGCAACGACCCAGACCTCGCCACCACGTGATCCCTCGACTGCTTCATGACCACCGCAGAGACGGCCGCCAGGCGTCGCCGCCGCCTTGACGGCGAGCTCGCCAAGATCGGCGAGGAGTGGTCGCTTAGCGACTGCTCCACCAACGCCTGTCACGGCAAGGCCACCGTCAGGGCTCCGAAGGCCACGTCCGCAGTGGCCAAGGCAGCACTCCGCACGACCCTGCGGGAGGAGGAGCGGCTCCTCCACGAGCGGCAGGCAGTCGCCAGACAAGGCTACCGCGGCCCTCCGACGTCGTTCCTCTGCTGAAGGGACGACGACGACACCGATGGAGATGGCGGTGCGGCAGGGCAGTGCAACCAGGCGTACGAGATGGTCGTCTGGTATAGGATTTAGTTCTTTTTAGTTTTTTAGTTAAGCGGTCGAAGTACATATAATTATATCCAAACTTGAATGAAATCCGTTGGGTTTGATCGAATTTCGTAAGGTTGGTTTGAATTGTTGGCCGGATGTATGTGCGTAGCGTTGGATGTCGGACT